>NC_046165.1:20405927-20705927 GCF_011064425.1 Rattus rattus
TGGGTGAAAGAAGACTAAGGTCACAGTGAAAGTTTGAAGTAAAGAACACTTAGCCAGGCAGGGCTTTATTTCAATAAAGTGACAGAAGGCTGGGAAGCCACTGAGGCATTTTTTTTCTAGGTGTGCACCACGGTCTAAGCTTGCATTGTTTGAAGGACAATGCAGTGAAGAAGGAATGCATTAGACATGAAGGGAAAGAGCAGCAATGACAAAACCTAAGGGAGATGAGGAAGGTTGTGACAGTGGGGATGGGACTGACTCAACATTAAATTAGAAATGCATTCTGCTTAAAGACTAGATGTCTGGTGTGAAGAAAAGAGAAGAATGATGGCGGCAAATGGGAGTCGGGTGGACACTGTGGTTCAAGAGTGCTTACTCGGTTTACCCCAGGAGAGCTTGCAGAGTTCACTCCCACTGGAATGGTATTGATCTCACCAATCTTTCTGATCTCACCAATCTGTCTTCAGTTTCTAGAACCATCTTTTCTTACCCATTGACACTTTTGGTTTCTTTATGAATCTCTGCGTTTTTCATATGACCCCATGATGAAGGATATAGGAAACTTCAACATCCTTGCCCTTGAGTCTTTTAGAGTTTGGACTTTAAAAAAGTCCGTGGACATTTCTTCAAAGTTTGGCTTTCAACCAACTCAGCGATATTTATTCTACTGTTTTAATTTATAATTCACTTCCTCAATATAGAAAAAGGAAACTACAGGGCTCTTTTTGATATTTGTTAACATCACGGACATTCTGAGATACAAGCATAGACTTTTCTCTCTGAATTTATTATGGCCTTTCTTGCCAATCTTGGTCATTTATGAAATGATCTTGTTTTCACAGGGAAACTGTGGATCCAGCCTTATAGATTTTGCCCATTTTTCCCCATTTTTTCTTGTTTCAATCTCTTTCTGGCTCATTCAGTGTATTAGAAAGTCTGAGTTCATGAGGGAGATGAGTGGATCTATTCTGGGTACTTTGACCTTCAATCTCATTTCCTTCTCGCTTAAATTAGCTTCAGAGGCATAGTCAGAATTGCATATTTTTTAAAGGCTTCTTCTATTCCCCGTAGAGGCATATTCTTTTAAAGAGTCTGTCTTGAGATTTGTTTTAGTTTTAGAACTGTTTACATGGGAGACAAAATAGTGAAGGGAGAAGAACATTTTATAGTCTGAGCAGTTTGGTGAAATCTAGTCGGGTAAGTAGAAAAACAGTGACCTATAAACAATTATTGGATAAATTGAATTGTGACTGCAAGCAGCTGACTTGACTTGACCGAGCCCCAGTTCTCCATCTGTGAGGTGGACATGTCAGTCCCTGACTTCATGTAACTGTGGTTAGAACAAATGGCCTGTGGCATCTGTGAGAAAACAACGTCATCTACTTTAGCCCTGCACAGATCTGGTGCAAGCTAAGCCTTAGATTTCTTGTAGGGTTCATTGTCCTGAGCACTGCTGCCCCTCTTACTAACTTATGATTTGTTGGAGAAGGGATTGGCAGGATTACTGGGCAGTGAATGAATTTACCTTTTAGACCAGAATAGAATAAAAACGTTATTGAGTACCCTGCAAGACGGTAGTGGTGTAGGTAGATACCACCTATAGTCCTTTAGTCTTTAGAAAGTTTTGAATGTATGCTTCTGCTGAATGCATTTACACGCAGACTTTAAGGAGTAGTCTGTGCTTCTATGTTTAGTTAGTAATTGGTTCCATTAATCAGTTTTTACAAACCATTTATACTCCCCTTTCTTCAGAGATAACTGTTCTACCATTTAAGTCCAATTCTGTAGGCAATTACCTTGACTTTCTTATATTAGTGCTTCTCAAGTTTTCCAGGTTTAGGCACTTTGAATTGATTACCGTATGGAACTATCTAGAATTTCCTCACCTGTAACACACATACCTTCCTACTTTCTGTGTGTGTTTTTCCTGAATGAGTTACTTTAAATTTGGGTGAGATCAATATTGGAATCATGCTGATGCTGTGTTATTCAGGCCTAAGGTATCTTACACATAGCACTTACTAATCCTGTAAAGATGATATACTGATTGAACCAATTAGGTAACTTTAAAAATACGGAGTACCATACAAATAAGCTTTACATATTTTTCACTTGAAAAACTATCTTATAATTAAAACAATTCATTTAATTAATAAATCATCCCTTCTTCCTTCTTTCCTGTTGTTTTATTCCTCCTTTCTTTCTTCCTGCTGATCAAATTATATTTATCTCCATTCATTTGATGTTGAGAGTAAACACTACATCTTTGGTTAAGTGGGGGGGAGTCCAGCTTTGGGGAATAAACAATACTATTATCCCTGAATTTCTATGACTAAACACATTTCGTTGTATCTCGAAGGTAGCCTTCTTATAATAAGCTATTTAGTGATTAAACTTAAATCCAAGAGGCCAGTGTAGGGAGAAAAAAGGGATCTGCCTCAGGGTTAGTGATGTAAAAAATACAGTAGACCATGGATGGATAAAGGTACCTAAGGAAGTTTCTTGTAGGGAGATTGACATTTGAACATGGTCTTTGAGACCAAAACAAACGTCTGTCAAATGTCTACCAAACTTAGCCAACTCCCCAAGGCTCGTCTTCTAAGGCATGGAAACTTTAGAGGAACACTCTACCACAACTTCTCTACCATAACCTAAAGCAGATTAATTTCTAAGTGCATTCTAAACATTCAGCCTTATATCTACAAAAAGTCTAGCTCTTACTCCTCATCAAAGAAGCTTATTTTTGCAGCAGATGGAGACCCTTATAGCAACCCATAACTGCTCAACATACCTGCCTCCAGCTAGTGTATTTTTAATAAAACCTCTAAACCCAAGGTGAAGGGAACTCTGCAGAAAAGGATAGAAAGAGTCTAAGAGCTAGAGAACCTAATCTAGTTCTCTTAAAAAAAGGGGAGGGGACATAAGTGGGGGTAGGGAGTAGGGGTGTATATGATCAAGATACATTCTCTGAAATCATCATAGTTCAAAAGGCATTATATTATTAAAAAGAATGTCTACTGATGGACTCGATTATAGGTGACATTTCAGAAGGAAGGGAGAACAAATCTCAGCGTGTTGGGGAAATAATGACGTAAGCAACATAGAGTAAAGTACATCTGTCTCCATTGCAGGTTCAGTGAAGGTCTCTGCAGAGCAACCCAGGGAAGACCCTATGACAAGGAAAATGTAGCAAGTAAGTCTGAAACCTAGGCACTGTTGGAGGACAAGGGACAGAGTGGAGGATGGGCAGAACAGTTATGAAGAGTTTAACAGACAGAGGCTTGTCAGTCCAGGATGGGTAGAGATGGATAGTTCATAAAATCAGCTTGGTACTCGAGGAAAAGGAAAGAAAAGAAAACCCTTTGTCCTGGTGCTAGAGGTAAGAAAACATCACAAGAAACTCTACAGTGGCACTGGCTTCCATTCACTAACTTGACAGTATTTGCAGAGGTCCCTACTCTGGGAATAATGATGTGCTAGCATCTGAGGGAATGACTTCCAATGCTAGAAGAGATTTGAAGGACAGGCTTTCTCCCAGCGTGCATTGCACAACTGGCCAAGCTTGTCTAGACAAACCGGAGCTTACAGTGCATAGGGCACGGCCCTCTCCCGAGGGCGCAGGAAGCGCTTGTAGCCCTCAGGTCATCATGATGGACATTAGCCCTCATTGCTGAGGTGCAGATTTACAGAGGTGGCAACTATTAATAGACGGCAGAGAGCAGAGTTTACTGTAAGAGCCTGAGAAATATAGATCTGGGGTATCATTACACTGCTGACTTCTCTTCAGCCCACAAGCGCTCTGCTGGCCTTCACACTTCCCCTTTGTGCTGGTCTTTGAACAGAGACTGCAGACTGCTGGGCCCAGAGCCGATCTGAGTCTATCTTCAAACAAAGAGCATGAGATGGGGATGTTTACAGTTAGTTCCTTGCTATCCCTTGTTTACTGTCTGAGCTTTTAAATATATGCTCTCTCTCTCTCTTTCTCTCTCTCTCTCTCTCTCTCTCTCTGTGTTTCTGTTTCTCTCTCTCTCTGTCTGTCTTTCTGTTTCTCTCTCTCTCTCTCTGTCTTTCTGTTTCTCTCTCTCTCTGTCTTTTTGTTTCTGACTCTCTGTCTCTCTCTCTTTCTGTCTCTGTCTCTCTCTCCTTCCTCGCTCTCTGCTTCTCTCCTCACTCTGAGAAGTTCAGAGTATTCACAGGAAAATTCATGTTCATGCTTGATTCACAAGCCTTTGCTCTGAGAATCTTGAAGGTAGGCTTTCTCTTAATAGAGAATTCATGACAGCCAAAGATATGCCTTCGTTTAATGGGGCAATAAGCCACTTATGGAATTGCCTTATAACTTTAAAGAAAAACTATTGCAGACAATTGTTTGAATGGCTCCTAAATCCAGGATATGCCTTTTCCAGTTTTTAATAATTATTGAGATGGAACATTCTGTGATTATCTCAGTGATCAACGTACGTAGATCACTTCAAGAAAACGAACAAAAGACCTTTAAAATGTACACATTGCAGGCCTTTATATGAAGGATGATAAGACAGAGCCAGGCATGGTAGAGCTGGCCTGTGATCCCAGGACTCGAGGTGCTGAGGCAGAAGGATTGCTGCAAGCTTAAGGACAAGCTGGGCTATATACCATCCACCTCACACAATGAACTAAAAAGCAGCAAGGAAATAAAATGATTCAAGGTTTTCAGCTGTGACCTGAAAACAAACCTTGGTGTTCCCTACTTGTAAAACTGTTAAAATGACTTCTAGTTCTATTTTTCAAAAGCAATGTGGACGTGCGTTGCCCATGGATACAGGGATGTTGTGATGTGAAATTTTCCGTGAACTGTGCATGCCAGTTTACCTTCCACTATAGAGTGTGTTGGATTGCTCATTGGTTGATGGTTTGAGACTTTAAACATTTTTATTCTGATGGATTTACTTTCTATGGCCTCGACACCGCCCTCTACTTTTAACAAAATATTCTGTTTAGTTTTTCTCATAGGCTTTCTTGCCTATAGGCCTTTAAAAACATGTGACCACAGTCTTCCCCATTTACTTCTTTTTCCCCATTTTAATTCTGAATTTTCAGACCGTCTCTTAGTGTTCAGTTAGGTAAATCCATTTTTAGTTCACGTATCTAAATGAGTTAGCTTGAAGTTGTGCTTTCTTCACAAAGCAGCGCGGATGTAGAGACGAATCCCCACGGTTGGCAGAAGCATGATCATGTCTCTATCAGAATATCATGAAGAAATAATGGATCCGAAATCTGCTATCAGAGGAGCTGTGAAGAGGAGCACTTGTCAGCATAATGTATGTGTTTGAGTTGTCCCATGTGCTTGGATGGGAGACTGGGTGGAAAGCCGAGAAGACAAGTTGATTTTTAAACCCAGTTTGTTGACAAGCAGTACTGTTTCTGAAGGCCATTTGGATATTAACTGCTGCCATTTGTCACGTGCAGAAGAAGTGTCAGGGCTTGTGTGGGACGTTGGAAATACTGAAGTGGATGCTGTAGCATTGCTGGCTGAGGGATTAACCTATGGAGGATGACAAGCCATTACCACATCGAGGGATACACTGTATGGTGGATACCTTACAGGAGATGCCAGGGAGTTTGGAGTAGCTCAATGGTAGGAGCTAGCGAACAGATCCTAGTACTTGTAATGCTAACACTGGTGTGTTATGTGGAGTTCTGAGATAATCCTCGGTGCCTGATGGTGTTTTATAGCCCTCCCTTCTTGAGTATGAATGATACCCATAGCTTGCTTCTACCTGCAAGACATAGTAAGGACAAATACGATATTACCTCTGCGATTATGCTGAATCAAATGGGAAATCATAGGGATTTTTTGGGCACATAAATTAAAAAAATTCATCAATTTAGTTTTAAGAAAAACGGGAGATTGTCTTGAATATGCCTGACCAATCAGGTGTGCTCTTGGAAAGCCAGCGAGCCAGAGAGATTTGCCTTCTGACTTCAAAGAAGGGAGCAGCGATATTTTAAGAGGATTTTCGGTTGGACCACACAGCAAAGAACTGTCCGGGACTGACAGCCAATGAGAAAGCAGAAACCAGAACTCCTAGGATCACAGGGAACTAACTTCTTTCAATCACGTGAGTTTTGCAAAGGCTATGACCGGTTGCCGCCTAAGTCAACTCACTGAGACACTCTGATTTGAGGACGCAGCTACCTGGATTCAGACTCCTGGCCCAGGGGAACAGAAACTTAGACATCCAACTTTGTGGACATTTATCCTATGTGATAGCAAACTAACACAGCAGCTCAGTTATAAAATAATGCTGAGACGGTGGAAGGAATAGCCCAGGATGTCGGTAGAGTCTAAAAGCATGGATTTCAGTCGCCTTCTTCATAGTTTTGCTAAATGGCTGAGCTACTCATTTAACCTATCACCATTACTCATGCACAGACATCCGCATCCTTACAACTCCATGACCACCACCTGTCCACTGACCACCACTCTTACTGCCTCTTTTTAAATCTCCATTCTCACTGCTTGTTTTCATCTTCACCCCCCTCTCCTTACGAGGCTATTGTAAGGACTGACGGATTTTTAAGTGGAAAAGTACCTGATCAAAGGGAAGATCCTAACTTTGTCTGGGTCCCACTGTTTCTGATTTATCATGTACAAGTTACGTTTACTATTCGCCAAGAGTTCAGCTTTGGTAATTTGAGAGTTCTAAGTTTAAGTCTTATTTTTGAGCAAGACAGGGCTTAAGCCTATGTTTCCCATAGATGAGATCTGAAAGAATCAGAGTTCCTTAAGTGTGACGTATGCAGAGCCAACAGGATGATTATATGAGCTGTGTAGACATCCAACAATTTTTGAAATTAACGAAGACGAATCAACAGGTGTTAATACTTGCAAACTCCCTTCTGGTATGCATGACTCACATCTACTGTTTGTGCAAAAAGCTTCCCAACACAATTAATAGATAACTGAGAGAAATGACCTAAGTCTCTCCAAATTGAAGGGAAGGTATCTAAATTGGTCTACGATGCTTTGAATCAGGTAAGTACTGAAAACTAGTCGATGCATTAGACATCTTGCAATCATTATCTTTATTGTAAAAATTCGTCACCTTAATTACTTCCTGTGCATGTGAATGCGGCTGAGCAAACCGATCCACCTCCCTTAAGTCCCTCCTCACAATAGCATAATTATCTGTGCTTTGATTTTCCAGGGCTGAACCACCATTTTCTATTTTATAGCTCCCTTTTTTGAAAAGCATTTTTCTTGCCCAGTGAACGCCTTAGCACGT
The DNA here is from genome assembly GCF_011064425.1 of Rattus rattus. Lineage (NCBI taxonomy): Eukaryota > Metazoa > Chordata > Mammalia > Rodentia > Muridae > Rattus > Rattus rattus. The sequence continues at coordinate 20,413,196 of NC_046165.1, forward strand.
CGAGAGCAAGCTTCTTTTTTTTACATCCTGAAGCTCATGGTTATTGACTTCCTGAATGGGACTGTTGCCTCTGGTCATCCAGAACAGACTGAAAGCTGAGGGAGTGAGGAAGGGGGCTAAAAAGATCCACTTCATTTATTTATTCTTCCATTGCATACGAAACACTTCTTCCTGTGGCTGCTGTGCCTGCCCCGCTGTTATTCCTGCCTGTCCGTCTTTTCCGTCTCACTGTCCATATGTGTGCTGTGGTCTTACAGATTATTCTTCCGCTTGGCATTTGCTGTTGCTAATGGCCCACTCACTCTCTCCCCATCCGAGTAATGAGTGCCAATTTGCTATCTACCTCCATTCCGCTATCATGGTTTCTTATCAATATCACACTGCTTCCATTTCTCTCTTATGCTCTATTGGACTTATTTTCATAAAGGCTGTCCTTTTTATTTTTTATTTTTTTTACATGAAGGATAAAGAAACCATTTATGTGAATAATTACTTCCCCTTTTCAGAAGCACAGAAGGAGCATGTACTCAGTGTTTCCCCCACAGCAGTTTAGGCTAGGAAATTGAATTATAGTTACTGATATTTTTAATCAAGTTTGAAGATGGGGCAAACGTGCAACTATGCTGACATATTGAAGCATCTTGTTTTCATAAGCTCGAGTTGTAGCCAAGGCTAGCCTAGAGCTTACTGTGAATTTCAGGTTGGCTTTGAACTTGCGGCAACACCCCTGCTTCCGCTTCCCAACTGCTGGGACTACAGAAGTGTGTCAAAGCACCCAGCTTTTTTATTTCTTTAAATGGGTTATTTTATTTATTTACATTTCAAATGTTGTCCTCCTTCCCAGTGTCCCCTCCATCCCATTCTTCCTCTTCTTTGCTTCTAAGAGGATGGTCCCCCAACCACCCACTCACTCCTGGCTCATTCTTCTAGCATCCCGCCTACGCTGGGGCAATAAGCCTCCACAGAACCAAGGGCCTTGCCGCTCATTGATGTCTGACAAGGCTATCCTCTGCTACATGTGTATCTGGAGCCATAGATCCCTCCATGTGTACACTTTGGTTGGTGGTTTAGTCCCTGGGAGCTCTGGGGGGGTCTGGTTGGTTGGTGTTGTTGTTCTTCCTAAGGGGTTGCAAACCCCTTCAACTCCTTCAGTCCTTTCCCTAACTCTTCCATTGGGTTCCCCAAGCTCAGTCTGATGGTTTGGCTGCAAAGCTTTCTCCAGACATCTTCATCACTCCTGTTAGAGCAGAGATCTGAGACTAATGCTTGCTTTAGAAAGATGGGCAGGTATTTTAAATACCTGGTGATGATAGTTTAGCTGGGATCTCTTTCTCTTTTTATTTCTTAACCTTTAAAAAATGTGTTTATGTTTTTAAAATTCAGTTGTATGCAAAAGTGTTTCAAAGTTTTTAACCATCAAAACAAAGACCCAATCTTCTATTTGCAAACCCCTCCCCCCTGTCCCCCCTGCTGTGGTGTTCCTGGAACAAGCAAGGTTCTTTCCCAATGAGGTTAATGAAAATTCCTACAATGACAATAACTTCCAGTGGTCACAGGGACATGTTTCAAATGTCTGTCGCTATTTATTGATATATCTCTCTTTCTGGGATGGTCTTTACCTTGGAGAGACAAGAGGCAAAGAGAAATAAAGGCCAGATTTCCTCTGACACAGGAAAATTACATAAGCCATGGTAACACTATTATCCTTAGTCTTACTTGAATAGACATTTCCACCTCTCGGTACCTGACTTTTAAGGGCATTTCATCAGCGTCCTAAGGCCTGGGACCGAGTGTTCCTATAGTCACTCTTAGCATTAGTTTAAGGTACTAAGTCTCTCTAAGCTAAACTGAAAACATCTCTCACTTTTCTAAACTCCACACTCACCCCTTTCCCCACTGCTACCGGAATTCTTCATCATAAACAGAAAAGTGACTGTACCACACACTGTTGAAAGCCTTGGCTGTCTCCCAGCCGTAACTAGGAGGTGTCAATTAAGTACAAACTTTGGAGCCAGGGGAAAGAAGCTGGGTGTCAGCCTCAGTTTCTTGGTGTGCATGTGGAGTACTGATTTCCATTGCAGAGGGTCATCAGCGAGGGTCAGGAATGACAGCTGAAGTGCTTAGCGGAAACCTCTGCCCAACACGAGCTTTCAAGAAGCACTAGCTCTTAGCTATGTCTTAAACAGATATGATTGATTTAAAGTCAGCTTTCCTTTCAGAAAAGCAGAGAGCATCAGGACAAACAATCCATGTCACTTGGCTTCTTCCAGCCCACGGATGCATTCTGTAACCCATGGCTTTAAAATAACTGTAACCCATGGCTGTTTTCTCATGATTCCAAGTCATTTTATGTTCGAATGATCATCACCATTAGGAGAGGATTCCCCTTTCAGAATCTGATTTCAAGGGGTTGACAGAATTGTCAACATAACATGGCTGAAAAGAAACACATAAACAATCAGATCAAAGACCTGCAGCCAGAAATGAATATTATTCAGAGCAAGGGAGGAAAAGTATGTTCAGAGGAAAATTAAAGAGGCTGACAACAAATTAAATATAGTCAGTCAGAACATTTTTGTCCAGTGCAAGGGGCTTCGTGAGTTCTGATTCCTGTTGTTTTTTTTTTTTTTTTCCCTAAACATGCATTCACAGGAATGGTTTGCATTTTCTGGCTGGCCTGGGATACACTCCAGTCTCTACCCACACTACTCCTGGCCTTGAGCTGCAGCTCCTCTCACAGTGCCTTCCCTGATCATTCCACCCCAGAATCTTAGTATTTCATATTAAATGAGTTCTTGTGAAGTGAAGCAAAGGTGGACCAGGTTCCTGAGAATTAATTAAAATGTCAGTGTTTGAGACAGAACCCAGGGCCTTGGTCTGCTGGCGAGCATTATGATGTTAGCTCTTGGTCATTTTGAGGCAAGGTGAGGTCTCACAACGAAACCTTGGCTAGCCTTGCGTTTAGGATTTTCCAGATTAGTCACTTGGGGTGATAGAGACCGGGACCTTGTACATTCTAGGCAGTGGCTTTGCCACCAAATCACATCTGCATCTGTCCTAAGAAATGTTTTAAGGTTATTATCGTACTCTGTACATTGTTCCATCATCTCACTTCTTGTAGAGTGGAACTTTTTCCTAAACAACCCATGGTCAGAGGGAGCTATCTAGGTCACCAATTTTCTCTTCAGATAATGCCTATAACTTGCTCAGTGCAGGGTAATGCATATGTTAAACATATTGATGATCAATTACTATTATTAACATGATAGATTAAAATGTATTTTCTACTAACAAATGAGCGTTGGGCATACTCTTCACAAGTGTATCCATATCCATGTATCTCCCCGATTGGGCGTAAGTGACCACACAGGATTGAGTGTGTACTATGGGGTCAGGGAGAGTGAGCAGCTGGAGCTCGGTACTGATCAGGGCATAGAACTTCAGTGACACAGAGATAAGATCTGGACCTATGCCATGCCCTGTGTCTATTGACCATGAGACTGCACTGAACATGGAAAAATCTGTTAAGCAGGTAACTGATGCCTACCATGCCAACTTTCTCTTTAGAAAGCTGCATAAGACAACAGCAGCAGAACCCCATGGCCACCATCCCAGCGTTCCTCCTTCCTCTGAAATTCTGCGTCTGGAGCTGAGTTTTCAAAGTTCTATTCCCCTCTCCCTTTAGCATCTGTGTCGGACTATGGACTGCCGTGCTTGGAGAGACACAGAAACAGGAACCCACGAGCCAGAAAACGTGGGTTCCTGAGCCAGCCCAGCACTGTGTGCTCCTGATTAAATATTACTGCCTAATCTTCTGCTAACTCCACCTCCTGAGTATAAATGGGAACAGTGTGGAAACACTCTGGGAATAAGCAGTATGCAACAGTAACACTGTGTGGGAATAAGCAACATGCAACAGTAACACTGTGTTATCCTGCTTTGACTCTATCACCAGGCGAAGTGGGAGAAAGAAACCTTGCAGTCACTTCAGTATGCAAAACTCAGTGGGCTCAACCTTAGAAATTCCTGCCCCATCTCAGTAGCAGGTAGAATGCCACAGGCTTCCTACTGCTGTTCGTTTGTGTCCGTTTAGAAGTACAAATATAAATTACAGATTATAAAGATAAGGACTGAGATGGAGAGAAAAACCGAAAGAGATGTTACCACCATATTCATATCCACAGAAGTGTATATTAGCTGCACCTTCACCGGAGTCATTGTCACCAGTTATTTGCTTCCTTTTCTCTGCTTCCCCCTTGTCTTGATGTCATCACAGATTTCTAAACTTTGCCATCGCATTTTGCCTATTAAACTTAAGTCCCTTAACAATGGAAACATAAGCAGACTGTATCAGAGCCCTTGGCTCAACGAAAGATAAACTGTATCGCTACAATTGTTACTTTACAAGAAGCCATTATGCAAATGTACGGGCTTATATAAGTTTAAGTGGTCCGAGTCAGGGATGCAGAAAAAGGGATACACATCTCCCAGCGCAAGGCTCACAGCAGCCTGCCTCTAACAGACAACCGCACACTCTCACTTAAAGGGCAGGGAAAAAGCCATATGTCTGTTTTAGTGATTCCATCTTGAGATGGTATCCTCATTCTTTTTATTATATTTTCAAATAAATACATATGGGACCCGTCAGATGTCAACAGTGGCTCAGAGAAGAGTCTGAATTAGTCACACTGGCACACAGGGCTCAGGAACAATGAGCAGTGCTCTGGAAGACCCTCGAATACAAGCCTATTTGCCTCTTAATCCAAATGAATAATTAATGATAATTATCCTGCAGCAGTTATTATCTGTGATAATAATATATCCGTAAGGTGAATAAATTCAATCTGCTACTATGCAGAAATGGCAACTCATAATATTCTTAAGAAATACAGATATAATTATCAGTATTAATGGTCAAGGGGAAAAAAGGGATTTTTATATAAGGAATTACAACAAAAGGTCTAAAGTGAGGGAGAAATGAATTTTCCTGGTAATGGTTTTGCACATAACCGACACCGCTGTGGGCCTGCTGTGGTGACGTCAGGGTCTTACTTTTGTGGGCAGGAACAATTTAGGTAAAAGCATGATCGTGCAGTGTGCACCGAGATCTTCTGGTGGTAATTCTTCCATTATGTTCTTTGGAAACCGATGCCAATGACGCACATTTACTCATTAAGATCCTACGAAGGGGCGTTTGAACACGTTAAGGGTGTCGGGAGTGGCAGGGCTGCCAACTGGACAATTTTGCACTTAGAGGAAAAAAATAAACAAAAAGCAAAAAAAAGAAAAAAGAAAAACAATTGGATGTGAAAAACTTGTTTCTTGATGAGCTATGGGGTTTATGGTGGTTGTGGATGTGTTGCTGTTTGTAAAATGCCTGGATTGTTTAGAGTCAGCAAGCGATGTGGAATGAAGCCATAGCACATAACCTAGTCCCCTGGATTCCCACCACCACTGAAAGGCCAGCTGCTTGACTGTGCAATGTGTGCATGTGTGTGCGTGAATGTTTCCCTCCCTCTCTCTCCCTCCCTCTCTCCCTCCCTCTCTCTTCTCTCTCTTTCCCTCCCTCCCCCTCCCCCTCTCGGTCTCTGTCTCTGTCTTTCTCTCTCTCTCTCTCTCTCTCTCTCTCTGCAGGAACAAAGTTGCACATTTATTTATTCAAATACATAGAACTTTTCTAAAAGAACAACCTATCATCAGATAGACATATCAAAGCAAAATTTAAAAAAAATAAACATTATTTGACTTCCCGTTTATAACTTTTGAAGTTATAAAAATATTAGGCCCAGCTTGAACCTCAATTTTGGCACACTGTTTTTTTCTCCGACGGTGTTGTACCATCACTCCAAAAGTCTTTCATGCTTCCATACAGTCTACCTGCCCTTCTCTCTTACAGTTAGGTCTTTATAATTTTGTTATTTACAATGAACTCAATCATGGACATTGGACATCATATAGATGTTTGTGTCTGAGTTATATGTCTGCATGTTACTTTTAGGATTCTTGTAGTGTTGAATGCATTACTAATTTGTTCCCTCTTCATTTCTTAACAATATTCAATTTTTCAGTTTTATTCCAATCTGCTTTTCTACTCACTGAGCAGTTCTTGGGAATTTGGATTGCTCCCAAATTCTTTGAATTATCGATAAGACTGCTATTGAAATGTGTCTGTAGGTCTTCTAATCCAGTTATCTTTTCATACCTCTAGAATAAAATCCTATACATGTGACTCACAGGTCAAACACGTGATTAGGTAAGCATATTTAAAGATATTTATTTTAAATTATGTGCATTTGGGTGTCTGTTTGCGCATGTGAGTGCTAATGCCCTGAGAAGCTGGTGGCAACAGACTCCCCTGGAGCACAAGTGGCAGGCGGTTGTAAGCTTGCTAATGTGGTGCTGGGACGTGATGTCAGGTCCTCTGCCTGAGCCGTACATGCTCTTTCCCACTGAGCCGTCTCCCCAGCCCCTGGGAGGAAGATACCATAAGATGTGAAGCAACGGACAGGCACACTGTTTTCTGAAGAGATTGAAGTGCTCCTTTTCAGCTAGAAGAGCGTTCCAGTTGCTCTAATAACTGTAGCAGCACTTGGTGTGGTCAGTTAAATATTTTTGCCATTCACACCGGCCTATCATCAGACAGATTTCTTTGTTTGTTTTGTTAGTTTTTTTGACATTTATTAAACGGCGTTTTTGTGATCTCAAAAATGATAGTTTTCAATACAGGAAAATAAAAATCCAGACTAGTTAAAAAGAATTCACGACGACGAAGTAAGGCATCAATGTGCTGAAGAAAATGGCTGAGAGCACAAAGAAATACTAGGCCAGGTGAGAGTAGCCCATGAGGTTCAGGACTTGTTTATTTGCTGAATTGTAAGCAGTTTGATAAATTGCTGTGTGTTATTTCTCCCTTAACTAAGTTGTTGTAGGTTGCTGAACCGGTTATGCCTGACAATAGTATCTGATTTACGTGCTCAATTCCCCTGCACTGATGTGTGGAGAGTCAAGGGGTCAACTCATTTTATTTATTCTTCTCTCATATACTATATCCTGGCTACAGTCCCCCCCCCCGTCCTTGTTGTTTTGATTAAATCTCTATTGACCTGAGTGAGCATCTTTGTCATGGGTGTGGTCTTTTTTTTCCTTTATCACCCACAAACTTTGTTTGGTAAATTGTTAAAGTATTTTTCAATCAAAAATTTTTTCAGGATCGTGTCTTCTATTGAATTTGGGAAGCATTTTTATTTGTTTTTCAATGCCTGTCTTTTAACAAACATGTTTTGCATACTATTTGTCCTAGTGTGGGGTTTATAACATCAATTTGCAAGCAGGGTTCTTCAAAGAGCCAAGTTTGTAACTGAAGGGGGATGAAAGTTTACTCTTTGAGGCTTTTCCCCTTGACAATGTTTTTTTTTTATTGTTGTTGTTTGTTTGTTTGTTTTAGTTTAAAACTCTAAAGGACTCCATCATGACATAGCATTTTAACCGCTTCCCATCCCTTAGTTTTTCTCTATTTGTATCACTTTAAAAATTACTGTGGGTCAGCATGCTTGGGTAAATGGTATGCATTATTGAGAGTAGAGTATTATGGTTTGGCTGGCTTTAGTTGGACAATATTCCTAGTTTAAGACAAACTTCACTTGTTGGGTTTAGTAAAACTAAAAGTTCATTTTAGGGCCTGTAGACATGGCTCTTACCTGTTCGGAGCCTTTGCTGCTTTGGCAAAAGACCTGGGTTTGGTTCCCAGCACCCACAAGGTTGCTCACAAACCACTCTAACTACAGTTCTAGGGGATCTGATACCCTCTGTTGGCAGTCACAGGTATTGCGCATGCACACACACACACACACACACACATGCAAGCAAATACATACATATAAAACACATGTAAATCTTAAAAGATTCATTTTGTATTGTTTTTGGCATCATTTCAAATTGAGCTATTATTCCATTGAGAAGCCTTTGTGTAGCTATCTCAGACGTTGCTTTTATCCCCAGAATCATTTAAATAGCTTGCATATCAGTAAAGTATCTAAAATCAAAATAACTAAACAACAGAGGAATTAGAAGAAATTGCCATCTTGTTTCTTTCTTAGAGATGTGAAAATATCTAATTTGAAGATAATATATTGTTGGAATCAATTATTCAATAATCATCAAAGCCCCCAATATGCCTCCTTATGTGTAAATCTTCTACCTTACACCAATATATGGCTTCAACTCTATTTTCCCATAAACATGCTTTTGCTGGCATTTTTGTCATTATTGTGCCAGGGTTACAGATCTGCCTAACCTTCCTCTATTCTCTTATAGACCTTCACACAGGGCAGAACTATCCCATAATGATCTGGTTAATATAAGGGAAATGGTTATATTTTTTGTCTGAATTTTTAATCATTTTATTTAAGGGACAGTGTTACATTATTAACTTAGTATGAGGTTATTAGTCATCAAGAACGTCTGATCATTTCTGATTCGCCTATCCTTGGAGAGAACACATTACAACACACACACACACACACACACACACACACACACACACACACACACACACATCTTCCAGTTTGTACCTTTGCACTTTGAACTTCTTATTGATTCATCGTCTTTTCTCTCAATAGGTCACTCAGAAATCAGATAATATCATTCCGTGTTGGGTGGGTAAAGTTGCCTTGACTTTGCTCTTTAGTTTCTAGTACAATCTTTCTGTAAGTCAAAGTTCAGTCTGCAAACCAAAGAAAAGGGGGAGGGGGAGCTAGAAGAGTTGCCCATACTGCTTAGTGTCCTGGCAACGGGGAGGTGGAACCAGGGCCTAAGAGGGCAGCATTGTGTGATAGGTACAGAGGGAAGAAATTCCTGAAATGCTGAGCAAAAGATAGAGGGACATTTGTAGATTTGCAACTACATCTGTGAAATAGATCTGCATAGGTTGAAGCCAGATGGGGTCCTAGCAATGAGATGAGGAAAGGGATGTAGGATTTGAACCCGTGAATCAAGAACCTATTTACAATTGATCCTGGTTCAAAGGGAAAAGTCCATTTGTTCCCTATAGAGTGCCACTGGGCACATTAAACACACTCCAGGATAGACCCCATGCCCAGGAGTAGTTGTCTAACATAAAGCACACTCCACGGGAAATATTTTGGACGTTATATTTAATTTTGATCACCTTTTATTGTCTAATTATTTTGTTTGTTTGATTTTCATTTTTGTATTTTTGTGATCTTTTTCCCCTGAAAGACCGATAGGAAGAACATGGACTTAAATGGGAAGGAGATACAGAGACCCACAACAGACATGATGCATAGTGAGATATCTTGGAACACTCAGCCCTAAGAGGGATGACTCTACTCATCCTTCCCCTCATGACTCAGGAAACCTGTGGAAGAGGGGCAGAAAGAGCCAGAGAGGACGGAGGATACTGAGAAAGCAAGACCCTATAAATCAACATGAATAAAGCTCACATAACTTACAAAGACTGGAGCAGTGTGCACAGGGCTTGTGGTGGTCTGCACCAGGTCCGTGGCACATAATGATGCTTCTGTTTGTTTGTCTTGCCCAACTCTGTTAGTTTCTTTTTTTTATTTAACTAGTACGATTATAGTACATCATTATACTTATTACCCCTTAGAAGCCTGTTTGTTTTCTAGTGAGAGACCGAAAGGTAGAGGATGAAGATGAGAGGAGAGGTGGAGAGAAACTTGGAGGAGTAGAGGGGAGGGAAGCCATAATCAGCATATTCTAGATGAGAAAATAAATCCATTTTCAATGAAAGAAAAAAATATGAAAATTCCCTCCTGTGATGGTTTGCCTATGCTTGGCCCAGGGAGTGGCACTGTTAGAAGGTGTGGCTTTTTTGGAAGAAGTGTGTCACTGTGGGGAGTGGGCTTGGAGACCCTCCTCCTAGCTGCCTGAGGATGCTCAGTCTGCTCCTGGCTTCCTTCGGCTGAAGATGTAGAATTCAGCTCCTCCTGCACCATGCCTGCCTGGATGCTGCCATGCTCCCGCCTTATGATAATGGACTGAACCTCTGAACCTGTAAGCCAGCCCCAATTAAATGTTGTCCTTTATAAGACTTGCATTGGTCATGGTGTCTGTTCACAGCAATAAGACCCTAACTAAAACACCTCCCCTCAAAATTTATATATATATACACACAATTATATTATTGTCATCTATTTCATAATAATGATGGTATGATATAAAATAAAAGTACAATAACACACATCCAAAGGGACATGCTATATTTTTCCTATGGAATGGTCTAGAGCAAGATGATCTAATTTTAATTTTCCCTGTAATTGTCTTCAGTCAAAATGAGTGAGTTCATACATGCCTTTCTGTCCTTTCTTCTTGACTCCCTTGCTCTCATCTACCCAGACCTACCTGGTGATCCTCGGTCCTTAGCCTTGAAGTGCACGCAGTATGCTTAGGATTCACCACGACAACACCCTCGCTTGGTCTGCCCTCCTTCCTTGGATCTTATACTCCAGTTCTATCAGTTGGCTCATCTAAGTGAATCTGAACGCTGTCCAGAGTGAGCATTCCTAGATAATGGGAGCTCATACCATTTTTTTAAAAAATGCATCCCATCAACATCTTCACCTGATGGCATTGCTATTTTGAGATTTTTCAGAGAGTCCTGCATGGAAGAGATGTTTGGGGATTAGAGTGTGATTTGGGTTTGTGCATATGGTGCTTGTATGTCCACGTGTTTATTTGTATATACTTGACTCACTATGTTAGAGAGTAGAGCAGTAAAAGAAGCACATGCCACTCAAAGTCATGAAAAGCCACTTGCAGTGTGATAGCTGACACAGTGATATTTAACACCTTGATACTGTAGTTTGAATCTGAAATGTCCTCCGCAGGCTTATGATTTGAATACTTGTGTCCAAGGTTGTAGTGCTGATTTGAAAGGCGTTGGAAGTGCTAGGTGGGCTGAGCTAGTGAAGTCGTCAGTAGGGATGGAGATTTGAAAATTATACTCAGCCTGATTCCTGTTGTCATCATGGTTCTCCACAATGTGAAGCCTCCTCTGCTGGAAGCTGGAATGCTCAGTCACACCCTCCCAACCACGAGGGACTGAAACTGTGAGCCCAGATAAAGCTTTCCTTCCTACAAGCATCTATTTCAGAGGGTGTCTTAAAGCTTCTCTTGAGGAGAATGGTATTTGGTGTAGATTTGATAGAATATAAACTGAAAAGTATAGGACAATGTTGGCGATGCCGAGAAATCAAAATCCAAGGCCAGGAGTTGGATTTCCAAGGTGGACAATGCTGTGGCTTCCCCTGCTAGCATGGACAGATGAGAAAATGCAAGTCAACTAACTCCAGAACTCGCCACGAATTAACACAGTAAACTGATTCTCTTCCTTCTTACCTAGAGACATTCCAGTCAGAATACTGAGTCCTTTGTAGTATTTATGAGTATATCAACTTTTTATATTTTCATAAAATTTATATTGTTAAGATATATAAAACTCAAATATAATATAGTATTAACACATAATATATGATATCTAAACAAGTATGAAAACACTTATATTATTAAAATAATATAAAATATAGCATAATGCAATAAAATAGGATTACCTCTTTGGAAGACTGATTTTTATGACCCAGTCAAGATTCCAAAATGCCTTAGGAACATGAACTTCTATACCCATGGGCTATTGAGACATTACCTTCTTAAAATGCTACACTTGAAGTTGCCACTTGCTATCTCTTCCCCCAGCCCCTACATTGTGTTCCTCAGAGACCTGGAGACAGAAATCCAAGGACACGTTTGGCTCAGAGAATTAGATGGGAATATCATACATTGACACCCCACCCTGAGCATTATGGCAGGCTAGAGAATATATAGTATATAGTATATAGCCTCAGTATATAGCCGAGAGCTGTCTGTAGAAGTCTACCTCTCTCGATGGTCAGGAGTGCCACATTTTCCTCTCTTTGGAAAAAATAAACAGGTCTTTAATAACCTTTCAAACACATATTTGCAGCATCCGATGACCCCGGGAATGTATACTCAGTGCAATGGAATTTCCCATCTCTTTCCTCAAGTCTTGCTTCTCCTCACACCCTCTGTCACTGATACCCTTTCCTCTTTACTACCCATTTCTTCTTTGTTGTGAGCCTAACATCCGGGAACATCTAACCTGCCATTGTCCCACAACGTCTTCTCATTTCTCTCCATCCCTATTTCCCCTCTTGTTTCCCTTTGGTTCTCCTGATTTTATAGACCCTGCACTCCTCTGGCTTTCTCATCATTCACTAATTAGCATGTCTCCATGGTAACAGACAGTTGCAGAGCAGGAATCATTCTCTGTACCAGCGACTGCTGAGCAACCTCTGGGCCTAACAAGGAGGGGCCTTGACCCGATTAAGACAGGAAGACTTCTCTCTTCTAGGCAGCAGCGGATCCATACATTTCAGAGAAGGCTCTATTTCCTAGGGGATGTAATATGTCAATTTGCTTGAAATGGAGTGTGTACTTGGTCTCAGGCATGCAAAGAAAAAAATCAAAGTATGAAATAAACTGAGAAAATATTAAAGAAGACATAGGAGAAATTTCTAATACTGACTACGTGCTCCTGGTTTGTAAAGATTAGTGGTTCTTTGATCTAGCGGTTCATATGAAGCAACTGGTAGTAAATATTTGGGCACACTTACCTTTTCCTTTATATGTGCAGCACTAAGTGTGCCCCAATGAGCTGCATTGGTAGTAGAGAATACTTTGCATTATGAGACTCATTTTTATTTATTTTCAGGGTTTTCCTGTCTTCTGCTAGTATTCAACCCATAACTACATACTTAGAAGCAGCTGTAATTACTTTAATTATTGTGTTTACTTAGGCAAGTTTGCTTTTCACAAGTTGTAAGACACTTTCCACATGTTTTCCTGTGGCTAGTTATCTAGGAAATTTACTGCATGCATGTATCATGTAGTAGACTTTATCCTATGTATTATGTTCTGAGATTCACAAGGTTAAGTGATTTTTGAAAGTTCAAAAAGTTAGTAAGAGCCTAAATTCATAGATACCTGGAAATCTGTATATGTTTAAATATGTTTTAGCTGGGCATAAGACTGGCTGTTCTTCCAGAGGGTCTAAGTTTGATTCCCAGCATGCACATGTTGATAACTTCAGTTCTAGAGAACCCAAGGACTTCTTCTGGCCTTTGAGGGCAGAAGGTGTGCATGTGGTATACAGAAATATGTGTACCCAAAACACTAATACACGTAGAATAAAAAAATCTTTAGAAATAGATGTATTAGTTATGCACTATTCCATAAAGATATTTATCAGAAGACCAGAAGGCTACATTGATGAAAAATTTCACACTTCTGTTTTCATAAAGCTATTTCGATCAACTGAGAAAAGGGTAATGTTGAAAGCGATAGAATCTTAGGCAATGAAGAGTCAAGGCAACTGCTGAGTTTCTGGAATATGAAGGACTGAAATGTTTTAGTAAGATGTTCACTTCATGAAAAAATGTTGGGGGAAACATTTGGCCTTCGTATCTATAAATCTGGGCTGACATACTATGGATTGAGTATGGAAGAATACCAAAATTTCCGAACTCAAACTGAGAAGTTATTAATTCATATACGTCATTCCAGGAATTTAATCTATGGAAATTGCCACAACACCAAGATGACATTTTGAAGTTTATTTATTTATTTTATAAAGATTTATTAGAGAGAGAGAGAGAGAGAGAGAGAGAGAGAGAGAGAGAGAGAGAGAGAGAGAGAGTCTACATACTTGAGTTGATGTATATGCAGCATACGCATGTAGAGACCCGAAGCGTGTGCTGGATCCTGGCTGGTTGTGAGTCACCATGCAGATGTTAGGAATCAAAACTGGGTTCTTTATAAGAGCAGCCAGCACCCTTAACTGCTGACCCACATTGCTACTCCCTGAAGACTTTAAAGTTTCTCCTCAGGCATTAGTGCTAGTGTGGGAGATCAAGTCATCAGAGAGTCTTTGCTCCTGCTATGTCCCAATATCTGGCTTCCTATCAGATGCCGCTTTTCTTCTTTTCTTTCATTTTTAGATTTTATTTTAAAAATCCATCTGCGACCCAGAATTGTTCCTGACTAAAAGAAACACAAAATGCAGCAGAGATTGAAGGAAAGACCATCCAGTGATTCCCATGGGTGGTCACCAAACCCTGAAACGATTACTGAGGCCACGTTGTGTTTGCAGACAGGAGCCTAGCAATCGCCTGTCTCTGAGGGGCTCCACCAGCAGCTGACTCAGACAGATACGGATAAGCCAACCATGGGATTTAGGTGAGGGATCCCTATGGAAGAGTTAGGAGAAAGATTGGAGAAGCTGAAGGGGATGTCAACTCCATAAGAAGACCAAAAGTATCAACTAACCAGACACCTGGGAGCTCCCAAAGACTAATTCACCAACCAAGGAGCATACAAGGCTGGTCTGTGGCCCCTGGCACATATGTAGCAGAGAACTGCCTTGTCCGGCCTCAGTGGAAGATGTGCTTAATCCTGTAGGAACTTGAGACCCTCCCAGAGGCAAAGGTGAAGGGAATAGGTTGAAGAACTCTTGGAGGTAGAACTGGGAAGGGGGGCAACATTTGGAATGTAAATAAACGAAACAAAAAAAAAATCTATTTCCGAGTTTTCAAGAAGGGAAAGAGACTTCATGTGAAGGTAGAATGACTCAGAGGGATTTTTATCACAAGTTGTCCTGGCAAAGGTTTACTCCACAGTGGGAAACACCGAAAACACTTTTTATGGGAGCTTGAGGACCAGGTTTCAAATCTCCTGCATTCACAACACCAGAATAGCCTGTCGTCTGCCCGCCTGTAATTGTAGTACTTGGGAGGCAGAGGCAGCAGATTCTTGGAGCTAGCAGAGCAGGTAGACTGACTGTATCAGGCAGCTTCAGGGGGAGCTCTTGCCTCAGTAAGGATGGAGAGTGATGAAGGCAGATACCAGCTTCTGACCTCTGCACACGCACAGACATACACACATGAACACATGCACACATGAGCACATGCACACGTCATATTTCTTTTGCTGTCACTAACATTGGCCTTTAAATCCTGTGACCTTCATTTTCTTCTTGTCTCAATTTTACTATTTTCTTGAGGTCTTTTCTTCCGACACAGGGCACGTCTTATGAGTCTCTGTTTGTACTCATTTTATTTGCATACTCCTAGACATCACAGACTATGCCCAAAAAAGCAGTTGTCTTACCACCACCAAAAGAGGTTCTGAAATCAAACTCAGACTAATTCTTACACTGTCTCATACATTTTTTTGGCTAAGTTTTCATGAATCTCTGTCTAGGTACTGTTGTCTTCCCAGGGTGAAGGAACTTGATGACCATTTATTTCACCCCAGATACAGTCAGTTACTAACGAACGTCTTAGTCTGAACGGTCACCAAGTCATTCACAGTGGAGGCAGAGCTACAAGAAGCCATGGAAAGAAGTAGTTGAAATAACTTGTTATAAATGGGGTCCTTCTTGTTAGATGCAGACAAAACTAGAGCCAGGTAATAATGAAGATGACTTTACCCCCGCCACAGTGCCGTGTCAAGAGGTTTCTGAAAATTCCATAAGGAATTGCTTCATGTTCAATGTCCACCTCATGCTTGAAAATCTTCCACATATGTCTACACCAAAATGTAGCCTTCACGTTCTTTAAGACTCCGTGACTCAGAATGGGATGTGGCCTACCAAGCGTGTGTCATTCAAAGGGTGATGATGACTCCAGCCTTGATTATCCAAGGCTGATGGACTTTGTACCCAAGTAGTCAGTCTCTCATTGCCTCAGCCTCTCTAAATGTGTGCACAATTCACTACAGAGCAAAGATTTCCATTGCTTGTTGTCAAACTCAGTATTCTCAGAGCCTTCCATTTGGCTATCAACGATCAACTTACAAATTTAGTTTAACTGGTGTGTATTATGCTTGTCATTCATACCAATGAAATATCTGAGATTTAAGGGGGATGGGTACTTTTAAGGAACGGCTCCTAGGGGAGAGGCTATGGGGAGGGGTGACTGGGAGGTTGGCAGTGAGTGGGATGTAAAGTAAATAATAATAATAATAGTAATAATGATAATGATGATGATTAATAATAATAATAATAATAATAATAATAATAATAATGGAATGGTTTCAGCCAATTACTGGTGTCAAGTGCTTTCCAGTTCAGGCTGTGAAAATATAGCTGGAAGATCTCTCTTCGCAGCAAGCATTATCGTCTTCTACCAGTGTTATGCTTGGGACGGCCATCACGACTGCTGTAATGGGGCTACAATCCCCACGGGCTGCTCTAGCCAATGAATGAGTACTTCTCAGATGCTTCAGTGGGTGTGTCCTGAGGGATGGAGGGTTCTCTGACAAGGGCGTTAGCTTGAGAAGTTACCCACTGAACTTCACAGCTTTTCTAGACCCACAGTGAGACACTTTTACTAAACCTCGTTTGCTCTCTCTCTCTCTCCTTCACCGAGGCCAGACGGCCGTGCCATCCGATGGCCCTGCCAGCTTCCCTGCTTCCTCCCATCCCGCTTCACAGGTGTTTGCCCGAATGAACGCTTTGGATGCCTTTTTACTGGAGGTGCTAAGTTAGTCCCCATCTCATTTAGCCTCGCCAACCTTAGGAGCTGCTTACTACGGTCAGAAGCCAAGACTGACGGAGTTTAAAGCATTCCTGGGTCACCCAGCTGACTGCTCCCGCTCCCATGTCCTAGCGACCCTTCCTGTTGCTCCTCTTTGTGTAGAATTCTGGTTTATGCTCACTGCTACCTCACGATCACTCTCCCTGTTGATATTTCATTATCAAAAGGAAAAAAAAACAGGAAAAATCATTCTAAAGCTACTTATAATATGGAGGAGAATAGTAGTTAATATACTCTGCTTGACATTGTAATTAATCTACTAACTTAGTTTTTAAGCATTCTCACACACATCACTGACCGGGAGCGCATATGCATATATATATATATGTATATATATATATATGTATATATATATGCGTATGAATGTGTGTGTGTGTGTGACATATACATCTCATTTTATATTTCTTTTTCCTTCGGAGTCAGCATGTGAATTTGTGACATTCTCTAGGGAGTTTGAGGTCTAAGAACCAATGAAGAGATCACAATGAAACAAGCATCCGGTTTTCAAGCATTGAGTGCCTATTGCGAGAAATTCTCCGCATTATTTAAAAGGCAGCACTTCTCATTTGGTTCATGTGGCCCTGTGAGCTTTCTGAAGGCAAGAAGGCACTCTTGTTCCCATGGATAAAAGGCTGGGTATAGTTTGGGGGCTGTGGGCTGCTTGTGGGCCAGGAGCCAAAGCCATGGCAGCCAGCTCCGGGGAAGCCTTAGCAAGTGGAATGGATTCCTAAGGACTCAAGAACCCAGTGGGAAGTGAGGAAACAAAGGTAGACTTCTTCCCCCCCCCCATCCCCTTCCCTTTCATTCTCCGCAAAGAAAAGCACAATTTTCTATAATTCACTCCCAAACCTGGTGAGAGTTCAAGAGGACACGGGGCCCGAGGATCTGCGCTCGAGTGGCGTCTGGGATAACGCTGTGTGTAAGATCTTTCGTGCAGAAGAACACGAGTTTCCCTCTGTACTTTGCAGGGTATCTTTTCATGTAATTAGGGAAGCTGATCCTTCCCAGAGCTGTGACACCAGTGCAGTGGATGCTCCAAGGTGATGCACAGACCCCTGCTGCATAGCCATTCTCTTTGTATCTCTGGTCAGGACCCCAGTAGTCAGCGCACCATCTATTTCCCCAGGACAGGTTTCCTGTAGGATCTGAGCTATTGACGGAGGCTCCCGCGGGTGGTCGTCTTACTTTAAACAATACTTTAGCTCCACAGCGTTCAGCTTGCCTCTCCTGCTTCGTTTCCTATGTCTTCTTCACATCATGCATTTGACAAAGCAAAGCACTTTTTATCCTCGAAGGCCAGAACACCTTTGCAGGAGCAGGGCCTACTGCTGGTGCCACCCTCCTGTGCTTCAAGCATTCTGCGGTCCTGACCTAAGAGGTGCATTGTGATTCCATTAATACTGAGCTACAACCTCCATCATGAAGTCTTTTCCCAAAACTTCAAAACTTGCGTTACTTTATCCTCTGCACCGTTTGAGGACATTGTTGAGCTGTAAATAACTATATTTTCTCTGTATATGCACATTCAAATTCAACATCTTTCCCCAGAGTGTCTATATGAAATGCGCAGTCCTGAAAACGTCATTTTTAGATATAGTATTTTAAAAATACATTTCACAAAAGCTGTGTGACGATGATCCCTTTGGGTGGAGATGGATTATTACTTCATTCTGATGTTATTGAACTAGCGACCCTTTAAAACAGAGGGTGACCGTAGAGGCGAGGAATACTTTTAGTTACAGCTTATTAAACAAACTCTTGTTAAGGTTCCCGATTTCCCCCAAAACTTTTGAAAGGAGGTTCTGGGAAGTTGTAAGGCATTCTTCTGGTGGCTGACCCTGTGTTGTTGACTGGCATGCATTGGTAACAGTGTGTCTCATCGGCCTCTTTGTAAGCTCTATATATTTGATCACAGGTATTGTGAGCTCAGGAACCTTCAGGGTCAGCAGGTCACGCACTCTCTCTGGATTAGGTGTCAGGGATTTATTTATTTTTTGTTACTGTGGTTAACAACATGACTGCCCAGTGCAAGCCCTGTCACTACACTTTGCTTACAGAGATGTTGGTTCACTTCTTGTGCTATGCTCCAAGCCACGAGGAGTAAGTAGACAGTCAACACCATGAAACATTAATCTTAAAAGTAGTTTTTATTATTCGCATTCATGTCTAATACTCCTACCCAAACCAGCATCTTTTGAAACTGACAGTCCTATTTTTAATCGACACAGACCTCAGCCTTTGGGTCAAAGCAGTTTTGTATCTCATTCCCCTAAACAGCATCTGCTGGGACACCACCCTGACGATGCTTTGCGACTAGTATGTGCTCACTCTCATTTTAAGAAGGCAGAGATCATGAGAGAAATGGGTTGGTCAACTGAGGTTAAAATGTCTTCTCCCTGTCCCATCAGCTACTCTTTGATCACCTCATTACTTACTTTGGGATGAGCTATTTCCAAAGTATGAATACTTAATGTGTACGTTCTGTGCTGTCTAGAACTAGCTGTTAATATGTCTGCTCCTAATTTTAAAGGATGCTTGGGAAGGTTGGAAGTATCCTTTAGTGGCTCTTATGGGTTTGAGTTTCAGAATCAACTCAATAACAAGCAATTCCACTCAACGAACGAAGTGCAGGGATGTTGAATGTTTTGTAGTAAGTTAGTTTTAGGCGTTTATTCAAAAACCCAACTAGGTTTTCACTGTGTTAGTCAGTAGCTTCAATATTTTTTAAAAAAATCAAAAAGCCAAAAAAATAAAAACCTGTCTTTACAACAAATCTCAATTTGACTCCTGTGCTGAGAAATTCACGTAGTTTTCATGCTTTTGCTAATAAAATATTATTTGCCATTATTTATTAAATGTCTATCTAACATTTTTTTCCAGCCTGTTCCTGAATTAATGCCTAGAACCATTGCATGATTTGGTCTTGATATTTCCATTACATTATGGTGATAATGACACTCAGAGAGATATCGTGCCCTGCATGGAAGCAGTGCCCAGAGTGCCCAGACCGCCACTTCAAGAGAGAGAAGCAGGAGAAGGTGGTGAATGGCTAAGGTGACTGCAGGATGCGGTCATGGGGACAAGTGGCTGCACGCCTTTTCAGAAGGGAACCTGCTACTCAGAGCTTTGACAACTGCTACCAGAACCAAACAGGGGTCAGCTAATTAGCTGGAGTTTCCAATGCTTCAGAAATTAGATATTCAGTCTTGCAATGAAATATTACAGTCTAATTTTGTTCTTCTCCACATGCACATCCAGTTTTCTTAGCACCATTTTATACAGAAGATGCTTTCTTTTCTGCAGTGTGTGTTTTTCTTTTTAATATGTGTCAATTGTCAATAGCTATGTGCACCCATGCTTGGGTGGTCTGGTTGTTCTATCAGTCTATATGTCTGTTTTTGTGTAAGTGCCATACTATTTTGGACATTATAGCTTTGTATTATGTTTTAAAAGCTTGAATGGTAATCCTGCCAGCAGTCCTCTCCTTGCTCAGCTTTGCTTTGGCTACCTGGGGTCTTTTTCAGAATTATATGAGTTTTAGGATGGATTTTTATATTTCTGTGAAGAATATTGTGGGAATTTTTATTAGAATAGGGCTGAATGTATAAATATCTTTTGGACATATACATATGTATATATTAATTATATTACTATATACTATATTAATGTATATTAAAAGACCATGAATTTGAGAAGGAGGAGGACACAGAAGGAGTGGGAGAAGGCGAGGGAGGGGGAAGTGATGTAAATACAATTCACATACATGAAATTAAATATAAATTTAACAATTATAAATCAGTCATACAAAAGTAAAAGTTTGCAGTCCTATTCCAGGTGCCCACTATCTGGCTTCAACAATGGTAGCAACTTTGACGTTTTTATCTTCATGTTTAGTTTCAATAATTTCACATAGCCTCTTCACGCTTCTGTAAAGAGAATCACACTACCTCTAAGCCATGAGAGTTTTGTTAATTGTTTGCAGGTCATCCATTTTTTTCACGTTCCATGTTGCATAGGCTGCTTCTGTCATTTCCAAAAAGAAATGACAAGAGTGTCCTTAGCATGTTTGTAGCCTGATCGTCTTTTTATTGTTATCGAATGACATTTATGAACCATCGTTTCTTAGGCATTGGAGTATCTAGGGAATCAATGCCTTAATTAAACACAAACACATTTATACTAAAATGTTTATGTAACTTCAGAAATGCTGGTCATAAGTAAAATAAACCCCAAACATATTGAAAATCACTGAGATCTTGTGAACAGGAATATTTATATTACAGTATAAATAACCTAGTATTTATATGTGATACTAGTGCATTTAAACATGGCTGGGAGGGTTTTTGTTATGCTGAGTGTTATAATTTAAAAGTCCTACTTAAAGAAAGCCAACTAGCAATGGGAACATTTGTTTATATCTCACCTTGTTAAAATGTGTCTAACTTGTTTATGTAGGAAACAACTTGCAACTCTGACAGAAGGCTGCCTTGTTGGTGAACTTTCCATTTCTTGCTACAGGCAGGCAGTGGGAAACACCGAAGACTTTCTAACTGTGGGAATTAAACGCTTAAAAAAATTTAACATTTTATTCAATTTTATTTTATTTAATATTCTAGGAAGTTCACAGCCACCAGCAATTCAAAGTAATTTCAGGTGCACCTGGGAGTTTGGCGTCCTCGGCGGAGCTGTTAGTTAGGCAAAGCTCGCAGCTGAAGTGAGTAGGTTTAGTAGCACACGTGAAGGGATTGTTCTAAAATTGATGCTCAAGGCTCCATCTTTGACAACTGCTCGGCTATTGACGGTCCTGATCTTAAACATTACCTTCTTAGAGTACATGTGTGACCATCAGAAGGTGGCAATGTGACACGCGTGCTGTCATGGCTTTCAGGACTGCTGTGAGAGTTTGCCCTTGATCTGGTGTGTTCTTACAGAATGCTCTACCACTGCTTCCAAGAGCTTTAATAGCTCCTTGTCCGTTACTGCTGTCGACTCCCTGTGCTTTGCCACTCTGGGGTGTCTCCTCTCCTTTATCCTGCTTCTGTATGTCTGACTGCTTCTCTCTGTCCCATTGTCCCCTCTGTCCCTCTGCCCCTCCCTTGCTTCTCTCTCTCTCTCTCTCTCTCTCTCTCTCTCTCTCTCTCTCTCTCATAGCCTCTTCACCCTTCTGTAAAGAGAATCACACTGCCTCTAAGCCATGAGAGTTTTGTTTATTGTTTTCAGGTCATCCCTTTGTTCATGTTCCACGTTGCCTAGGCTGCTTCTGTCATTTCCAAAAAGAAATGACTCCCATCTCTACACACTACCTCTTTGTGTAAATATTTTTTACCCGCCCATCACTTTGCATTTACCATGATTCAAGTGTCTCAGTTAGGTTTTACTGTTGTGAACAGACACCTTGACCAAGGGGACTCTTATAAGGATAACATTTAATTGGGGCTGGCTTACAGGCTCAGAGCTTCAGTCCGTTATCATCCAGGTGGGAGCATAACATCATCCAGGCAGGCATGGTGCAGGGGGAGCTGAGAGCTCTACATCTTCATCTGAACACTGCTAGTGGAAGACTGACTTCCAGGCAGCTAGGATGAGGGTCTTAAAGCCTACACCCACAGTGACATAGGTACTCTAACAGGCCCACACCTTCTAATAGTGCCACTCCCTGGACACCTCCCAATAGTGACACTCCCTGGGCTGAGCATATAGGAACCATAACATCAAATGTGTCAACGTGTGGCCTTTATAAGATGCCTATTACCCAAGCCCGAAGACCAACCTGTGTTTGGACCCCATGACCTGTATAGTAGAAGAAAAGAATTAACTCCTACTATTTGTCTTCTGTTTTCTACACATGTGCCATTGTATGAGAGCCCCTCTCCGCTAAATAGTAAATAAGTAAGTAAGAAATAAAAGAAAAAAGAAACAGTTGAAAAAAAAGAAATAATTGTGCAGTTTCTCAGACACGTAGTACAAGCAAGTGTTTTGACAGAGCTGACAGCTGGTAGTCACTCCCTATAGATTCTCCTTAATGGGAAAGGGGAGAAAAGTCGTTCCTTGTTCTCTGAGGATCTCTATCAGATCCTGGAACAAGTGAGAACTGGCTGGGGGGAACATTGACAGGCAAGGTGTCCAATAATGAATTTGCAGAAGCGCTGACAGTTCCTAAAGGTGGTAGAGCCAGTCCTTATTGTTGAGGACATCCTGCACTTAAGACACTGGGCCAAGAGGTTTTTGAGCTGGAACTAACCTGAAAGTGTCCTCCCTGAGGACTAGCTATCATGGTACCACAAGGCAACATCCAAGCTACCAAGGGAAGCAAGCAGCCCAGCCGTGATGCCTATGAACCACAACAATGACGAGTACTCATGATAACCTTAAGGCTACGATAGTGGCATGCATACCTTGTGGGTAACTAGTATCTTTATAATCGTTTTTAGTACCCATTCAACCAGAAATAAATCATGCCTGGTGCTGGGAGGATAGCCAAACACCCATGACTAGAGAAGTCATGGATCTTGGAAGAGAACCTACAACTACCATTTTACTAAATAAGTATAATTCTTAACTACATTCTAAATATTTAGCCTTATGACCACAGATAAGTGTACTTTTCATCCCCCATCAAAGAAACTTTTCTTTGTAATAGATGGAGACCATTACAAAAAGCCCCACAACCAATCGAAAGTTACGAAGATACTTTGTGGTAGATACCCAGTCCCAACAATATATCTACAAGACAATTGCTATACCTAAGGTTTAGGGATCACTGAGGAGAGGGGGGCATTGTTAGAGCCAGAGGAACAGGAAGTTTGCTGTGAGATTTTTGTCTCTTAGAAATGTCAGGGAAGAACCACCAGATTGATTCACAAATTGTTTGTAACAGTTTGCAATCCGACTAGCAAGGAAAGAGTGTTCCTCTTTCTCCACATCCTCGCCAGCATCTGCTGTCACCTGAGTTTTGATTTTAGCCATTCTGACTGGTGTGAGGTGGAATCTCAGGGTTGTTTTGATTTGCATTTCCCTGATGTCTAAGGATGTTGAACATTTCTTTAGGAGCTTCACAGCCCTTCGATATTCCTCAGTTGAGAATTCTTTGTTTAGCTCTGTATCCCATTTTTAATAGGGTTATTTGGCTCTCTGGAGTTTAACTTCTTGAGCTCTTTGTATATATTGGATATTAGCCTTCTATCAGATGTAGGATTGGTAAAGATCTTTTCCCAATCTGTAGGTTGCCATTTTTTTCCTTTTGACAGTGTCTTTTGCCTTACAGAAGCATTTCAGTTTCATGAGGTCCCATTAATCAATTGTTGATCTTAGAGCCTGAGCCATTGGTGTTCTGTACAGGGAAATGTATTTGAGGTTCTTTCCCATTTTCTCTTTTATTAGATTCAGTGTATCTCATTTCATGTGGAGATCCTTGATCCACTTGCATTTGAGCTTTGTACAGTGAGATAAAATTGATCCATTTGCATTCTTCTACATGCAGACTGCTAGTTGAACTAGCACCATTTGTTGGAAATGCTGTCTTTTCCCACTGCATAATTTTGGCTTCTTTGTCAAAGATCAAGTAGATAGACATGGCTCCCAGCGGAGGGATGGGGCCACTCACCCATCTTAAAATTTTGGACCCAGAATTGTTCCTGTCTAAAGGAAATGCAGAGACAAAGAGTGGAGCAGAGGCTGAAGGAAAGGCCATCCAGAGACTGCCCTACCTGGGGATCCACCCCATCTGCAGCCACCAAACCCAGGCACTATTGCTGATGCTAAGAAATGCTTGCTGACAGGAGCCTGGTATAGCTGTCCTCTGAGAGGTCCTGCCAGCACCCAACTAAGACAGATGCCTATACCCACAGCCAAGCATTGGACTGATCCCATAGACCCCAATGGAAGAGTTAGGGGAAGGGGAAGGAGCTGAAGGGGATCGCAGCCCTATATCAACGAACTGGACTGCCTCCAGCTCCCACAGATTAAACCACCAACCAAACAGTATACATGGGTCTGGCCCATGGTTCCTGCTACATATGTAGCAGAGGGCTGCTGTATCTGGCATCAATGGGAGGGGAGGCCCCTGGTCCTGTGGAGGCTTGTTGCAGCCAAAGGATGCTGGAGGGGAAGTGGAAGTGAGTAGGTGGGTGAGGGAGCACCCTCTTAGAGACAAAGGGGAGGGTGTGGGAGGCTTGCAGAAGGGACACCTGGAAGGGGGACAACATTTGAAATGCAAATAAATAAATAAAATATATATAATATAATATAAATATATATATAATATATAATATATATATATATATATATATATATATAAATAAGTAGCATTCGCAGAGAAAGAAATGTCAGGGAAGTTGTGCTCGTGAAGTCTCACAAACATGTCTGGCCAAACAAGATGACAGTTACGGACATACTAACAAGGAAGAGGGGTAACTCGGGGATGCCAGGAGCAGGAGGGATGGTTTTCCCTAAGGAAGAGACCCCCAATTAGTTACCAAATTCTAAGTTTGTCGTCCCTGAGATTGTATGCATGTAAGTAACATACAGACTGAACAGTTTGCATTTACATATTTAGGTAACAACAGTTAAAGCAAAAAAGGCAATGGGATTGAGAGACAGCAGGGAGGCACGTGGGAGGGATTGGAGGGTGGAAGAGGGTGGAAGAGGGTGAGTTAATTATATTATAATTAAAAAATAAAATGTAAAGTTCCCATTGTGCCAGCGCTGCCGTCTTCTCTGCCTGTCCTCTTTCTTCCATTGCAGGCCTTAGCTCGTTGGCTGCCTCCCCTCTGCCGTCTATAGAGCTTTGCTAGTCTCCCTTCTGTGAGACAGAGCAGGACAGCACTGAGCTCGAGATGAGAAGAGCTGAGCGCATCGATGGGGAAGGAGCAAGGACAAGGCTGTTGTGGGCCTCGATGTGGTCATGTGGGTGTGGTTATGCAGGTGGAGGTGGGTATGAAACTCAATTGCATGTTATGGTCCTCAGTCTGTTCCCTTTATTTTGATGGATGCATGCTAAAAATCAGTGAAATGGAAGGAAGAAAGGAAGAGGGAGGGAGGAAGGGAAGGAGGGAGAGAGGGAGGGAGAGAGGGAGGAAGGAAGGAAGAGAAGGGTAGGAGGAAGGTAAGGAGAAAGGAGGAGGGAGGAAGGAGGGAGGGAGGGAGGGAGGGAGGGAGGGAGGGAGGAAAGGAGGAAGGGAGGAAGGGAGGAAACAGGAACTGGAACCTTCCAGCCCATCCTCACCCTCCTGCCCTCTGCCCTGTGAGATTTACTTATGTCACCATTTATTACTTGCTTACCCAGTAATCTGTACTTTACAATCTTTTCATTCATTTTCTGCATAACATTTCCACCCCCCCCCCAGAAACCAGATCCTAAACGACACGTCCTCTGAAGCTCATGTTTTGTCCTCTAGTAGGGGTTCTCCTTTGTCTTAACCGAGGAGAACACGAGCTCCCCACCCAGAGAGCAGCCGACTTTCATTTTAGAATCTTCTGTTGTTTTCCTAAGTGTCTTGTGGACTGAAGTAATTTTGCCACTTCTCTCTATCATATCTGGGTGATTGCCCTCTCTGCGCAGCCATATCTTCTGTAAATATCGCCTAGAGATCAGCAGTGTGGAAAAAAATCTAGAAAATGTTTCCTTTTTGGTTTATGAGGTTCTTAGAGAAAAGAGGGAAAGAACTAAACAGTACACACAAGGATGGTATCCCTCCTCTATTCTTTAAACACATTAAAGCAGGGGGAGAGAGAAAACAGTCATGACGGCTGATTGAGGGATAAAACACAGAGCAAATTTGACTTATTCAACTTTTATGAATCTCCAAATAGCATGTTTAAGTAGATCTGCCGAAGCTAGATATGTGTCTGCCAGGCAAGAAGATGTTTAAAGAGAATAGTTCCCTGCATTTTCCTCAGGTCAGAAAGTGGGTTTGCAGCCTGGCTCTTAGAAAATATCAGGTGGAAATTAAGATGCCATTCATGTTTTGATGGCGACGTAACCTCCGTGAGACGTCTCGCTTCGGGGAGGCAGCTCACGGGTCTGCCGCAGCTCACGGAATCTCTCTTAAGTGGCGATTCTGAGCCTGGAGTTCCTTTGCCCAGCTTCAGGTTGGGGAAAGTCAAGGCCAACTGAGGCGACCACTCGATGAGTTTTTGCAGAATCCTCTGGAGTTCTCTTGGTAACACCATTCACCTGGCTTTTAGGGCCCTGACCCAGCATCCAGCTACAGTGTCAGTCATTCATTATCTGGAATCTTTTTAACCCTTTTGTTTTTTGGAGTCTTTACTTTTTCATACGGTGTTCATTTCCTGATCCTGGAACTAAACAGTGTGTGTTTTTGCTCGTTGATGCACTTCTCTGAGGAGAAGATGTCAAACCACACTGACCCTTTCCATATTCATTTGTTCAGTGTTTGGGAAAAGGCCTCGTCTGTAGGATCATTGAAAAAGAAATTGCTGTGACATTTTCATATTTATTCTGAAAGCAAGGCTTTCAAGCCTACATTATAAGCTATTAACACTTAACTGTATTAGTTATTTTGATTAGTGAAAATTCTAGATACAAAGAGGATGAGATTTATGTGATATTTTGTGATTTAAGTTGTTTCATATTCTGTTTATAATTTTAGGAATTAGTCAGAAAGCACAAAGTAGACTCCTTCCTCCTTCCTTCCTCTTTCTTTCTTTCTTTCTGCCATAGAACATACTTCATTAGCTGCTGAGCTCTCGTTTTCCTGTACACTTTTGACTCCACATAACTGTCCAGTCTAGAAGGCAGCAATGAGACCCACTTTGCCCCCAGCAGGGGCATCTCTACAGATAATGGAGGGTTTGCCAATGTTCCACAGGAGTCAGGGCCACACCCTGCACACGTGGCCCGCAGCAGAAAGCAATTCTTGACACAGGGCTACTCTAGATTGATTTCAAATCAGTTTTACACATACTGTTAGTTAGTGTTGTGTCAGGTTGGGATAGCATGACACTGGTATTAAACACACAGCATCTTGGCAGGTATGGGGATGTAAGGTAGGTTACCTGGTAAAGTATAGAAGATCTTAGTGCATTCTGTGTCTAGGGAGGAAACAAAGAATGATGCAGATCTTTGCCATGATTAGTCCTACAACTAATTAGAATTGTTACTCTGTAACTCTGCTACAAAGACAGACAGCGATGGGAAAGGTCACCTGATCTTGGACCTGAGAGTCCATAGCTCAGCCTATGTTACCTCACTCTTCATCTTGACTGGCATTAGCCTCTGACCTACGCTGAGTGTGTTTCAGGTGGAAAGCAGTGAAGATTACATCGCGCTATGGACAAATTACCCTGTTAAATTTTTAAATGTTTACTAATAGGACACTGGCCTCTTAACAAACATTCAGAACAATTAGACTATAATAATTAGGTTATATTGCAGCCTATTAAACTACAAAATGCATTTGACCAGAGATCGATACTTGAAACATTTTTTTTTCTTTTAGATTAACAAAGAGTGAGCAAATGCATCAACACCAAGGATGTGTGCTGAGCTTTAAGGCATTTCAAAGTAGCAAAAATTTATGTTTTAGAAAATGTGTTCAAATAATCCAACATAGTTAAACATGTTTTTCATGTTTTCTTGTCAGAAGTGAAACTCCTATATTTGCATGCATGTTATATTGCTAAACTTTAAATGTTATATTACTATGCAGTATTGATAGCTGCAAAATTAATTAATGACATAATTCAATTAGGAATTTCAAAAATAATATTTAGTCAGAAAACATTTTCACATGTGCAGATGGCTTTCCTGTGTTGCCCATAAATATTTACGAACCAACTTCTTGTTTTAGCCAAAAAGTGAAATTTTTCTTTGTTTCTGAGGATAGAACCCAGGGCCTCATGCATACGAACCATGCATTCTATCACAGAGCCATCCCTGCCCTCAGTCTACTCTAAATCACATTATATGTGTTTCAGACTTATGAGAACACACAAGTACACAACACTGAAATGCAAATGAATTTTACACATCCAAAATAACTCTGGTTTCCATGATTATAAACCAGAAATGGCTGTGATGCAGATTACATATTATATATATTATATATTTGTACATGCATATATTATATGTGTATATAGAGAGTATGCAAATCTATAATTATATAAAGTTATTTTTTTAAATTAAACATAGCAGGTAAAACATAGAGGCAATTTCTTTTTTACTGCTTTTAAATAAACTTCGATTTTAAAAAGATGGGCTGTCTAGTAGTTAACCCTTTCTAGGCACCTTTTGAACCTCAACGACAAGTCAAAATGAAGACTTTTTTTTGCCACAAAACTTGTTTGGGATAATAGCATAGAACTTTCCCTATCTTTCCTTTCTCTCCTTCCCCTTCTCCCCTTCTACCTTTTGGATGCTTTCACATCTCTCTTACTTTTTTTCTTTTAAATACTCAGGTGTCATGTTAAAATTAGATGTTTAAGAAACAATCTTGTCAAAGGATTCTTTGCAAAGGGCGAAGGGCAATTCTGGCTCTCAGAGGACTCATCTTTCGTCCCTTTCAGAAACACTTTGTGATGCCGGTGTGGAGAATGCTCTTCAGGCTGCCTGGGATATAAGATTCCCCTCCTGATCTTGTCTCTACCAGTTTGTTACATGGTCAACCGGTCAATTGCATTGCAATGTCTACTCTCTCTCTCTCTCCTCTCTCTCTCTGTCTCTCTCTCTCTCTCTCTTTCTCTCTCCCCCTCCCTCCTTCCTTCCCCCTTTCTTCCTCCCTCTCTCCCTTCCTCCTCCACATTCTCTCTTTTCTTGTCTTTTTCTTTTCAGCTGAATAAAAAGTACCACTGACTTGTAATCCGAAAACGTTTTCTACAAGCTCTTATGATGATAATGTAACCATGGTTCTGAGCTAAAGAGTCAGTGTAGAGCCAAGAGCAAGTAAAGATTCAAAGGAGGTTTAGCAATGGACCACAGAGCTTCATCCTCTATGAGTCTGTTATCTGGATTGGTGAGGTTACATCCCCCTAAAGCCGTGTGTGTGTGTGTGTGTGTGTGTGTGTGTGTGTGTGTGTGTGTGTGTAGTAAGCATGGAACACGGAGTATCTTACTAGTAGACAACTCAGCTTGAATAGAGACATTGCAAGGCTTGAGGAGACTGATCCATGAAGAGCACCCAAAATGGCTGAAGGGATTGGTGAGTTTGTACTTCTCAGCTAGCTTCATGCTCTATCAGTTCGTCTCTTGTCTTTAGAACCGTACAGGGGTTCCACAAAGTACAGTGGAAAGACCCCCTGTTACGATTTGACTCTCATATTTTGAGTGATTTTATTTCTCTCATCCAGTGGCACCGTTCTGGGAAGTTGCAGTCTTGAGGATGTCAGACCCAGCTGGTAGAGCAGGGTACTGTGAGTGAGCCTTTGACGGTCGTAGCTGGGTCCCATTTTATTAACAGAAGTAATTAAGGGAGGAGACACAGTAGAACTTAGTTTTCCCATTAGCAAGTATTTTAGACAAGCAAAGATGCTGGCACTCAGATGCTCGACGGAGACCGCTATTTCTACACACAGGAAGAACAGCAGGAGGGATTAATGAGGAGGGAACAGAGTAGTTCATTCTTGTCCTTAGATTAGAAGGATGTTGTTATTGTTCAAAGCATAAAAATCTATAGTGAATTATGCAAGCGAGTCAGAAAAGCCTGTTTAAAACAATGCGATGAAGCTAACTTTTACCAGGCCTCTTCAAGTGCACCTTCATTATTTGTTGATTTATTCACTGTGTGTATGCGAACATTATTTTTTTTTCTCTTCTTGAACTGTCTAGAGATTGGAAAAACCTTCGTGTTCTGAAAGCATGTGTTTCTTCATGCATCGGTGCATGCCGAGTAGGGCTGTCCTTTCTCTAAATTAACATCTGCTTGCCTGTGCAATTTCCATGAGCAAATATGGGTATTTGCACACGCAAATGGAAGTGCATGGAAATAAAATGTGCTTGGTATTAGTGGGCCCACCCAGGTTTGGCTTTTTGAGTTAAAAGCCCTCTAAATGCTTCCTGGATTTCTGAGGGAGCTTCCCTTAGCAAGCAGAATTCATGAGCCAAGGCAAGGAGTTATAACTCCATTAGCCAAATATCCCTGGACAAAGGAGATAGACTTGTTTATTTAATTCTTTTAATTGAAGGTATGAAACTTCTTAAAGGGTAACATTTTACTAGAATACGGTATAAGTTAACATTTGGTTCTGAATTATTTACTAGTTGGTTATGGGTTTTAAATGAAGAGTATATCCTTTGATCTTTCCTCATTGATCATTTGATAAGCTGTGTATTTATGGAGGATGAAAATGATGGCTTGGACATACAAAATAGTGTTATCACATGATATGGAAACTATAGAGGATGACACCATTTCACTAATATTAGTAATGGTTCAAATGTTCAAATATGTCTATATCTGGAGAAGCAAACAGTTTCTTACAGTCATAATCATTCAGCCCTGGCTTAAGAAGTGACTTTATGCCATGTAGGAACCCAGATCCTCAAAGCTGCTCTAATGAAGAGCCACAAATCCTGATCCCCTATTCTCCATGACACAGACAGAAAAACCTTAAAATGTATACTCCTCACCTCAGTTCCTTGCCACAAAGATGTGTCTAGTTACCCTGTGCCTAAGCCTAAGCATAATTTAAGAATGTTCGCTTCCTTTCCTTGTTGTGATTTCCCACCAACCAGTCTTACTTTCTTGCTTTTTTCCCCGTTTGGTTTTTTTTTGTTTGTTTGTTTGTTTGTTTTTGTTATTGGTTTTTTTTTTTTTTTTGGAGAGGGTTTCTCTGTGTTGTTTTGGAACTCACTCTATAGACCAGGCTGGCCTCAGACTTGAAGATCCTCCTGCCTCTGCCTCCCGAGTGCTGGGATTAAAGGCATGTGCCACTGTTGCCTGTCTGTCGTTTTGCTTTTAGTGGCTAGTTTCCAAGGTCGAAAAAAGATATTTCTCAGAATGCCCAGTAACTGATGAAAGCCCCAAAGCCAAGTCAACTGACTAAAACCATGACCGATAAGGTCAAATAGTTTTTCCTTATTTACCATCAGTTGAATCAGGGGAAGATTGTACTTTCCAAAGATGGCCGTAATATGACTTTCCCTCCTACATGTTCTTCTAGAAGTTTGCCAGCCCTGTCTCTAGAAGTAGAATCAAGCTCTTCTCTCTGTGAAGAGTCTGTGTGTGCTTGTGATGGGCAGACCATGGTACACGGGTAGTGTGTGATGTCTGAAGCTTCGCCAGAGAGGGCAATGGAGCTCCCGCTTTGCATGAGAAATCGCTTTTGGAATGCCCAGGCACTGCTAAATGTCCAATCCTTTTGATGTTTCCACCTTATGAAGAAACCAACAGAGCCTAGGGCCAGGCACAGTCTCTCTCCTGCCAATGTCTAAGTCAACAGCCCTAGTCAGGGCAATAAGCAGTCCTCATCCACCAGGCAGGTGCGTGACGATGTCTCCAGATAACTGAGTCTCACAGCCTTCAGCCATCTAGCGGGGATTCATCACAGATCAAAGAACAGCCATTCTCAGAGAACCCAACTGAATCACAGCTCACAGAATCTATTAACATTATAAAATACATGTCTTTACTGCTAGGCGTTGGACTAGTTCACTCTACAACAATAGTTATCAGGGCTATCAACAAGTTCCCTGAGATAGAATATTCTACCGTAAATAGCTCATGATTTTGCAACGTCTATTTAGGGTAGCATGTAATGCTTATTTCCGAAGCTCAATGAAAATTAATATTTCCTAGAAAAAATGTCATCCGTGACTCATTTTAAAATTAATATTCTCTACTTAAACATAAGTTACAACTTTAAAGTCTAGTGTTTGAAGATCAGAAGATCATCCTGGTAAATTGGTCAGCCTGGGAATTACTCTACAGATCCCTCTGAAACACAGATAATTTGAACTTGGCCGGATGGCCTGAGAATGTTTCTGTGTGTCAGTCTTCCCTTCTTTTCCCTTCAGTCAGTCAGCACCCTTATTATAAGACTGGCTCCTGCACGGACACATGGGGTCGGCGAGTCAGGGGGTGAGGAGTTCATCTGTTTATGTTTGGTCCTCGTCACAGGGCAAGATGTTTATGTGTGAAATAAACACGACGCTTCATGTGGCTCCTAAGTCTGAATGAGAAATAGCCGGCGAGTCCTCTTTACTTAACATTTCGAAAATATTAAGTATAGAAGCACCTAAGGAGAGTGATGAAAGCCAGATCCTAGTGCTGAAGAAGCCGGATGCTACAACTGGACGCTACAACCGGATGCTACAACCGGACGCTACAGCTACGCGCAGCCTCCGACAGTGTTTAATTCTACACATGCACTCCAGGGCATTCTACACTTTTTGTGAAAAAAAAAATGACAAAGGGAATGAATAGTCTGAATGGAAAAGAGAAGTGTGGAATAAAGGAACAAACAGCACCCCGGCATGGTGGCTCGTGACTCTGACTCCAGCAGTCCAAGCAGAGGCAAGTGGTTTCCTAGGAGTTCTGGGTCAACCAAGACCACAAAGTGAGACCCTGTTTTGTAAAACCAAAGGTCGGCGAGCAGAACTCGAACCAGCCAGCCAACCGAACAAACAAACACAAACACACGAAAGCTAAGCTGCTTGAGTTGAATTCTCTCAACAACAATCTCCCCAATTCTGAGATGTCTCTTGTATCTGCAGAAGACCCAGGGACCGTGTCCTTCAGCGTCATGATGTTAAGAGTCAAGTGAGGAATGTGGAGCTTTATGGAAGTCAGGAAAATACTGGGGTGGTCATAAAAGAAGTTCCTGCAACTGTGAACACAGTGACAAGAATTGTGCAAATGAGGGTGCAGTGATAGAGCCTAGCAAAGTCCTATTCAGCTGTGGGGCTTAGAGCCCCTGCTTTAAAACAGCGACCTTGAGGGAAGTTTGGGGTGATGTCCACCCTACATCCTCCTTGCTTGTAAAGGCAAGGCCAAGCTCTACGTAGTCAGTTAAAATCCATCTTATTTCTCTTTTCAGTACCCCGTGATACAACTGTTTGTGAGTATGCCTTCTGAAACAACAGACCTTTCATACAGCAGACACTACCTTCGACACATGGCATGCTTAATGGAAGGGGACCCTGGAAGGGAAGGCTGTGCGCCTGTCAGGCGGTCAGGGAAGGATGGACTTTCCAGTCTTTGTCGGTCTTCGCTGTTTATTAGATGAATGACAGACAGCAGGAAGGCGCTGCAGGGAGAGGACTATGGCTTCACTTCTACTTCCGTTTCTGTCAGGCTACAGGCACAGCCCCTTTTATGGAAGACAGATTTGGCTGGGTCTTTGTGGGCCCTAAGCTTGCACTTTGGTTAGGATGTTCTAATAGATGCTCAACGAATGCTTAGTCGAGTACATTTAAACTACTTCCTTTCCTTTCTGACGCCTGATATTTCTCCTCGCAGTCTGTCTGATTTCTCATTGTAATACAGTCAATGTAATGCCAGCACAATGTGCACGAAGATGGTAACAGATGCGGTGACGCCATCGTCATTGGTTCCAGTGGCAGCCAACTCTGTGAAGTGGTTGTTCTCTCCTAGATACTCGTTGTGAGTATCTGACAAGCAGGTCCCTTATGCTTTTCCTATAAACTCCGGTGGATTAGCACATTGCTCACGAGGAAAGGGAATCCCAAGGAGAGGGAGGGGACATGACAGGAAACCAGAAAGAGAAGAGCCGTGTGGCTCAGACACAGGTTGACCTCTTGAGGAACCAAGCAGCATCTGCGTGGTTTTATTTTCCCTGGTCTTTTTTGTTTTATTTTCTACTGTGGATAGCGAGTCCACTCTCTCCTGCCAAGGGAGCCAGGTGCCCGTGTTTGTTTGTGTGTAGAACGCACTAAAGCTGTTGGAACTTAGAAAATCCATTTTCCCCAACGCACGCACCTGACTTTAAGTGTTATAATCTAAGAAAAACTGTCTAATTGGTAGCAATGAATATCCTAGTAAGAGCACCAGTGGAAGGGGAAGCCTGGGTCCATAAGACTGAACCCCAGTGAACTAGACTGTTGGGGGAGGGGCAATGGGGAAGGGTGGGGAGGGGAACACCCATAAGGAAGGGGAGGGGGAGGGGATGTTTGCCTGGAAACCGGGAAAGGAATAACACTTTCGAAATGTACATAAGAAATACTCAAGTTAATAAAAAAAAAAAAAAAAAAAAAAAACAAAAAACTGTCTAATTGGGAACTTAAAAAGGAGGCCTGTTTTTTTTTTTTTTTTTTTTTTTTTCGGCAGCCATTGATCTGCAAGTGAGAAATGCCATCGATTCACCGAATGAGAATGTACGAGGAGACAGGATTGACGAATATGAAAAATACATTAGAAACTATTTCAGTAAATATTGCCTGGACACGTTAAAAGTAGAAGGCGTGTACAGGTAGTTTATGCTTGCATTTCCTGCTAAATATCTGTCATTTATCAGGTAGGGTGGGTAGACCTTTGTCTGTGTGCTCTCTGCATGTCCTGTCATTTTTCTCTGATATTTCTGTGTTCGAGGAAACAAAATCACATATAATAGCATGATAAAAGCTTGACCAGAACATGAGTTTCAGAGAGGGTTCATGGAATTGATATCCTACCATATCTGTTCCTTTGAATCTGTTTTGTTCTTGCATCTAGCATGGAAATGGGTGTGGAGTTTAGTTAAGTTGCCATTTGTGAGAGCTGGGACACTGTCCACTCAGGGTTCTCTCCGCTCAACACTCTATTATACTTCTCTGCTCATGCCCCCTCTCTTACCCCTTCCCCATGTCTGTACTTTTAAGATTTCTTGTCCAGAGTAGCTCCTACAGTTTGGAAAACAAGGATACAATAGGAAGGGAAAAATCAGATCTAAGAGTGTGCAAAGGTGAGGGGAAAGTCCTAGAAGAAAAGAACAATCTGCGGCCCAGGTAGAATAAGAAGAGGAAAAGGGGAAAGAGGAGGAAGGGAGGGGGGAGGGGTAGGGGGAGCAGACAGCAGGGTATGGAGAAGGAAAAGGACCACGCAGAGCAGAACAGTACAGTGAGCGATCCTACCAGGTTGTAAGCTTATAGGTTGGAAAAACATGGGTAGTAAAATATAAGAGTTGTGAAAAGTTTGGTTGCAGATTAGCAGTGAGATTCTTCTTGGTGCCCATTAAAAGTGGTAAGTGAAAACGACAGGCCTGGGCGGTCATTTATTTATTACCTTTTGCATGTTTGCTCTGACCTTAGCAAGCTCGCGGTGTCACAGGTTGTGGTGTGTTCTAAAGGGCAATGAATAAATGAACACCGGGTGTAGGAAGGCCGCTCTCCTCTCCCTGCCATCAGTAACACTGTCTGCTGAATGCATCATTGAGTGATACTATTTATCTTTTTGAGGGAAATTTTGTTGTTACTGTAAAGAGAGAGATACATCTGAGGTGGGTTAAGATGTTTATTGGAGCCACAAAGTGTCAGATATGTGATTTGAGACCAATTGTATCCAGCGTCAAAGTTCACATTCCTGTAAGTCTAAGCTTGACTCCTTCTGAATGTCTGAGCTGACCATCGAGTGAAGATGCTCTTGAACTCAACACAGGGTTTCACAGATGCCGACGATGTGGCCAAAATAGCCACAGCGCATGGTCACTCTTTTGTCTGTAAACAATTTTTTGTCTCAAAATTTAAAATACTGAGCAATTTTGCTCCTGTGGGTACCTTACACCACAGGTGAGTGATATTCTGCAACATCACTTTGGTATAAATTATGACTTTATGTTTTAAAGAAGCTAGTTGTTTCTTACTTCAAAGTGTCAATTGACAAATTTCCTCTTTGCTGTTAAAATGGACACTAAGGTTGTGCATCAGGCAGAATTTTTATGCTTACCTTTTTATTTATTTCATTAAAAGTAAGAAAAATATAGGTTAAAAAGAAGCATATTCCAAATGAATACACACGTAAGTAAAGACTCAACCAACGTGCAGGGAACATCTTGGTGTGGTAACCGAAATGATTTCCTGCAAAACCATCTCCATTTCTGAAGGTGTACGATGCAGTAAGTTTCAGCAGATCTTTCATTCAGTAAGGAAATCTTCTTAAATATATACCTGGCACATTTTTATTTGATCTGCATGTAAAGTGAATTTTGATGAAATTCAACATTAAAAAGCTTATAAAAGCACCCATACACATTCAGAAATACCATTGTTTCAGGAGAGAGAGAGAGAGAGAGAGAGAGAGAGAGAGAGAGAGAGAGAGGAGAAAACCCATCCACAAAGGATTCTCTTGTGAATCCTTTAATCAGGGGCATTAAAGATGATCTGTTCAGAGACTGAAAGGCTGCTGACTCAAGTTAACATTTTCTTGGCCTGCTTCGGGGCTGCAAGCTCTCTTTGCATGTGCGTGATGCTGATATGAGATGACATTTGCACCTGTTGTCCCCATCCTATGTTAATTAGCATAGTGCCCTAAGTGGTAACCAGGCCACCACATCCAAAGAGAAGCCATTAACATATTGCAGCTGTCACGACTAAGAAAGAGAGCAGAGCTGAGAGGTGCGCGCACTCCAGCACACCTTGGCACCGTCAGCTAAGCTCTCCCAACTGGAGTCACTTGGGAGGAGAGTGGAAGCATGGGTTGTAGCCAGTCAGGAGTGAAAGAATACATTTTCCTGCAGGTTTACTTTCATGTATTATGCATAACCTTCAAGGTCACTGCGTGATCATTTATAAGATTTTAATGAGATATCAAAGTGGAAAGGATTGAATGTAATTAATGGGATCTTTTTGGAAAGATAGACAGGTGTTTTAAGAGTCTCAGAATACATTGCAATGTTTTCAATTCTAAGTCGGGCACCAAGAATCCAAATCACCGAAGGGGAGAAAAAAGGGTTACCACATCCAGGTAATATTTCCGCCACGAAAGACCTCTTTGCATTGAACTTTACAGTACTGCAAGAAATCTAAGAACTGAAGAATACTTAGAAGAGAATTATGACTAGTATTTGAGTTAGGAAACACTTTTAACACATGCAGAGGCATGAGAGGACCTATCCCAGGACTTCAAAGGAGAGAGTTTTTATTAATAATGAACTTCTGTTGGTCACTGGAAGGAGACACATGATCCCAACTCTCTAAACCCAGCAAGGTACAATATGCAGCCTATGACGTTAGTTTAGTTTTATGTATTTTCTTCATATGTAAAAATTGCTCATCTTGTACACGTACTGATGGAAAATAGATGTGGCACAGAAGAATATTAGTATATCCTTAACAAGTCAGAAGGATCCCTGATGAATGACTATTTTCATCACAAGAAAAGATGCAAAGTATAACTTTACTGTACAATAAGAATTCAATGAATTAAAAATATTGCAAGGTATGTTGTGAGAATCGATATCCATATTTCTAAATTATAGAGACTTTGTACCCACTTTTTGTTCAAGGAGAAATGGTGTTAGTCATAATAGTCCCCAGGCATGAAACAATTTGTCCAAAAGATCTCACCTAATATATTGTTGTAACCCAGGCAATACTACAAAGGTTTACAAAGATTTCAATGCTAGGATTAATAGGGGTATGAAGAAGTGACTCAATCACTTAGGCCCAAAACCTAGATCAAGATTCCAGTGTCTTGAATAATCTGGCTAACTTCGTTAATTCCAACTTCTTTAAAACACAAGTTTCTTAGACAGAAAAAAAAATCCTTTCTAAATAATATTAAAGAATAAAGGCCACATCAAAAAATCTTGCATATTGTTCCTATGAAAATATTTTGTGTATATATCTGTCAACTGAAAAATGTTTACATTTGTACACACACACACACACACACATATATATATGTATGTATGTATACTCACACATAAATACATACAAAATACCTATGTGGTTATATGGCAAAAGAAATGGGAAATCATTCAATCTATTTAGCTGGAACTATACATACAAATTGGCTGAGTGACTAATTTTCACTTTTTTTTACAATAGTAACATTGCAGTTGAAAATGCCCAACCTTTACATAATCTGTAAGATTTTCAGAAACTAAGAATACTCATGTTTCAAGAAGCTTGTTTACTTGTCATGAAAAATTTAATAATGTATGTAAAACTGTAATGAATGTAGGCTTACTGAAAAAACCAGAAATTTTTATGTAATTAGAACACCATGCTCTCCTAATTGTAGCCTTTTCTCTAGCTCAGCTCTAGAAAAATTATGGCATGTTGGCTAGACGCTCAATTAGCTGAAAGGAGAAAATGTCCTTAACTCTGTAGAATACAGTGCTGGAATATCTGGCCATACTAGATAGAATTCGAGGTCATGTACTTTAAATTCTCACCAAGGCATTTGATCTCCTTTAATCCTCTCCAGACACGTAAATAAATACCTTGGTTAAAAAAAAAAAAAAGCTAAAAATTTGAGGACAGAATTTTTTTCTACCTTCTGCTGACGCTGGGGACAGCGGGGTACAATTTCCTCCAGGTTCACTGCTACAAAAGTAACTACCAATACGACGTCTGTCTGTGGCCACAAATACCAGCATAACAATTTATTATTTTTTTCCTCAGCTATTACGGAACAAAATTTGGTACTGGGGAGGAGGGGGAGCAAATACTCATTTTAATCTAATCAACAATACTAGACAAAGGAGATAAAAATAATTTAAAATTCATGAAGAAACCATCTTCCCATTTTTAAAAGGTTAAGTTCCCCTAAGCTATGAAAGAAAAACACCCTCTGAAGACCAGGGGCAGCAGTAAACACTGGTGGCAAGTGACAGGCATTGATCCTCCTTGGCTGCGCCTGTCATGTCTCTAAATTTTATTTCCACCATCCCTAGAAGGCTATGAAAGGAGAGAGTGGGTGCAGACCATGGCCCGAGGGCTCAGAGCCTGGGTCTCTGACTTTTGCTCAATTAGGAGGCCTCCCTGCCTGATGGAGAGGTGTGCATCTGACTGGGGCTTGGACAGTTGTGACGTATTGATTAGCCATAATGTGAAGTCAAATCTGAAGGAAAAGCTCCGTGATCAAAAGTCCTTCATGGGAGACAGCTAGCCCTCTAAGTCAAGGGTCCAGCAATTTTGATGATCTCTGGAGAGAGGGAGGGAAAGCAGAGAGAGAGAGAGAGAGAGAGAGAGAGAGAGAGAGAGAGAGAGAGAGAGAGAGAGAGAGAGAGAGAGACCAAGAGACCTCCTAAAGGATCTCTTGATAAGAAAGCCCTTGGACCTTGTCAGGAAAGCCTGGGTTTGGATTTGTCAGCTGCTCATTAGTGCTCACCACAGATCGCTCAACATTCTGCAAAGAGAAGAACAGAAGGTTGCTAATACTGCACGGCGCTGTGCAAGTCAGCCTGGCTTCATCCCAACACAGGAGATGGACATTCCAACTAAATTATTATTTAGATCATGAACAACCAACCCACGGATATGGATGGAATTTCTTAAAATTGTCCCACTTTCAAGTAATTCTTTTGAATTCTACCTGCGGATCCTCTACTGTGATCTTTTCAATTAAAAGTTTTAAAATATTTTTATTGGCTATTCTATTTATTTACATTTCAAATGTTATCCCCCTTCCCAGTTCCCCCTCCAAAAACCCCTATCCTTTCCCCCCACCCCCTGCCTCCTTGAGGGTGCTCCTCTACCTGTCCACCTTTTCCCGCCTTAGTGCCTTAGCATTCCTGTACACTGGGTCATCCAGCCTTTACAGGACCAAAGGATTCTCCTAACATTGATTCTGGACAATGCTATCCTCTACTACATATCCAGCTGGAGCCATGGGTCCCTCCTTGTGTATTCTTGGAATGGTGGTTTAGTCCCTGGGAGCTCTGGAGGTTCTGGTTGGTTGATATTGTTGTTCTTCCTATGGGTTTGTAAACCCCTTCAACTCCTTCAGTCCTTTCTCTAACTCCTCCTTTGAGGTCCCTGTTGTCAATCTTATGGTTGTCAGTCTATGGTTGTCAGTCTTATGGTTGGCCGCGAGCATCCGCATCTGTGTTAGCACTTTCGTACTATGTACTGTTTTCAAGACAGGTCTATGTACCACCTACCTTAAGCTTTAACCTGTGTGAAACAACGAATCTGCCATTACTCTTCTTTGAGGTACGCAGGAAGAAAGGTATATGGAAAGCGAAGGAGTCATTCCAAGGTTTGAACTAGTGGCCATTAGAGTCACGACTTAAACTCCAGGGTTCTATTTATTATGTTGGTGTTATTACCAGAGAGTCAGAGTAAGAGCATTCTGATTGCCTAGTGACAGTGTGCAGAGACAATCATGAACCCTTCTAGAATTGTTATAGTTTTCACAACTTGCTTATTAGTTACTGTTTTATCTCTCAAGTGACAAATTAGCACTTATTGGAATGATCGTGGAAGACAAGTTCCCCATCAGGAAGTAGCGCGTGTTGAGTGCTGTAACAGGAATGCTGTCTGGCACACGGACTGCTGCTACTTTCCTTTCTCCAACAGTCCTGCAAAGTAGATAAGGGAATGGGAACCCGGAGTCAGCGAGTCCAAGGACCTGTCACAGGGGCAGCTGTTTCAATGACCCAGATCAGAGTCTGGATATCCTTAGGGGGTTGGGGAGAGTCTGAGTCTCTTGGGAGCATTGTACTGTATTCCTTTTAACAAGTGACAGTAAGGACACTTGAGATGTGCTAATTATAGTCCTGAGTACATTGTGTGGGCCAATTCATTTAATCCTCCTACATCAACATTGGGTGGGATTCTATTGTCTTTGGGCTGATTTGACAATGGAGGACCAGAGAGGTTAAGCAATAGGCCTCAAGCCATGCGGCTAACAGAGTGGAAACTAGGGTGCTGACTCAGCCTTTCTGACCTCAGGCAGTGTGCTTTTTACATCTTCAGAACACTAATGCACTTGATGAAGTTTGGTCAGTCATTAAGTTCTTATTTAATCTGTAATATTTATCCCATAATACTCAGAATTTCCTTAATATTCATAGACTATGTCTCTCCTTTGCTATTGACCCCAAAATGTGGTAATATTTTTCTTGTAATGGCAAATCTTCCTAATTCCAGTTTAAATTCCTAGAGGAAAAAAAGTCTACCAATGTAAAGTTCTCAAACTTTAGCATGAGGCTCCAAGCTTTGCTCAAGAGACACCATGCACATTCATAAGACAAGATAACTTTAACACGGACTTGCACAGTTCAGTTAGGGCCCTTGGATATGTCTGCTAAGACCTCTGGAGACTGTGGTGTGGAATTAAATTGTTAAGTGTAGTTAAGAGGCCAAAAACTATTTGAGATATAACTGGGTTATTACTTCTCAGAGACTCTGGGGTAATGAAACGTTGGTATTCACCATCATGAAACTTCGCTGTTACAAGGGATGTTGCTATTTTCCTTAGACACGTGCCTCATTTTATTAATTAATGATTGAGAATGTTTCAAGTGCTAAAAAGTGTAAAAGCAAATGGGAGGAGATAAAAATACTGTTAAGGCACATATATTAAAGTTTCCGGTATACGTACATGTACACATGTATGAACACAACACACACACAGATACACACACACTCAGACACACACACATGCTCAGACAGACACACACACACTCACACACACACTCATACAAACACATACTCAGATACACACACTCACACACACACAGACACACACACACACATACACACTCACACACACAAACATACTCAGACACACACACACACACACACACACACACACACACACACACACTTCCTGAACATCAGAAAATGTATGGCCCGATCCTTTAAAAGCACAGGAAATCCTTCCTGGATGCATGCTGAAATATGTTTGAATTTCGTCTCTTCTTTGTTAGCCTACAAAGTCAGAGCATTTCCCGGTTCCCGGGAGATGATGCAATAGCGTCCTGTGTTTTGTCTGGCGCTGTCCATTTGTCTTTATTCGCACAAAGCGCCTTTTACTATAATGTTTTGCAAAATTTGTCTTCCCAGACGTTAAACCAATGATAATGCATGGAATGTCAGTACAAATGTCAATTTACATTTGTTTCTATTTGAATTGATACCAAGAAACCCTTTCAACACGAAATCGCGGAGTTTTTAACGCTTCTTTGGCTGTGGTTAGCTTGACAGTCAATCAGACTTCTCAAAGTACAAAGTCCGGGTCAGCTTTCTCAATTGCCTAATAAAGAGGCTTGCAGAGTCTGAATACAGTAACTGCTATCAGACCATTCTCTGGGCTCAGTGTTTCTCGGCTGGAGTGTTTTTGATGTACAGGGACATTTTTCATGGTCACTACAGAGAGAGGCTGCTGGCATCTAATGATTACAGGAGAGTAGACATGCTGTCACTCTTTCTGCAATGTGTAGGAAGCCCCTGAAACAAAGTCCTTGCTGTTCCGATTGTGGGAGTGCTGCCATTGGGAAACTGCTCAATTTTAAGGCCTCTGGCTCACCATCAGGAAGGCCAGTGTCCTTGAAATAGGGAATACTAATGTTTTAATATGCATTTCATTTTCACTTCACTGTGCGTCCCAGTTAGAATTAGCTGTCAGCTCCACAGCTCCTAGAGTCACCTGAAAGAGTCCCGATTGAGTAGTTGCCCTCCCTAGGTTGGCCTGTGGACACATTTGCG
The DNA here is from genome assembly GCF_011064425.1 of Rattus rattus. NCBI lineage: Eukaryota > Metazoa > Chordata > Mammalia > Rodentia > Muridae > Rattus > Rattus rattus. The sequence goes on from NC_046165.1 coordinate 20,456,396, forward strand.
AGGGACTGTGGAATGTAGGAGATGAGATTCGTATTTGCTGGGTAGGTAGGTCTTGAGCTGCGTAAGGAAGGTTACTAAGCATAAGCCAGCGGGTGAGCCACATGGGGAAGTCTGCAAGCAGCACTACTGTGTGTTTGACTTGAATTCCTGCCCCGATGCACCTCAATGGCGGATTGTGACCTGAGAGTACAAGTCAAAGAAACCTTGGGCTCCACAAGTTGCTCTTGGTCAGAGTGTTTCATCTCAGCAACGGACACAAAAATTGATCAGTGTGATTTTTCCCTTACTTTAGGTTAAAAAAAACCTTTTTTCTTTATGTTGCTACTTAATGTTATTTATTTTTCTTTTTTTTATTCCCCAGATATGCTCCCCTTGCCATCTGTAAGATTTGTATCCTCTCTTTAAGGTTATCTATATCTATATCTATATGTATATCTATATCTATGTATCTATGTATCTATCTATGTATCTATCTATCTATGTATCTATCTATGTATGTATGTATGTATCTATCTATCTATCTATCTATCTATATATATATATATATATATGTACCTGAATACATAAATATAACCTGCTCAGTCCATACCACATTACTTATCTGTATGTGATTTAGGTTGGAGCGATCAACACTGGGCCTAAACAAGACCCGACCAAGGACAACAGCATTAGATATGGAAGGAGAAACTTCATGGGGCCTCCGGCAGAGACAAAGAACTATAGGCACCTAAGGGGAGCTGAGAGTGGGAGAAGCAGTCTTCCTCAGGGAAGAGCCCCAAATTGTTGATCCAATCGATATAAAATGAGGTTTTGATAGGAAAAGAGGGAGATTATTTCTAGAGGTGCTTCATGAAAGAGCAATGCATTATAGGAAAGGATAGGATACAAAATAAGAGGTTGAAGGTCCTTTTACAGAACTTCAGCTACAAATAAGAAAATGAAAAATGGGGGTGCTCATAAGAATATTACCTAACTGTGGTATTGGTTAATACTTTAGCAACCAAGACTCATCAAAAAAAAATTAGAGACAGATACAGCATTTATAAGCTGACTTAATTTATTCTTCTAATTAAAAAAAGTTTTCTCTCTAGTATGGTATGGCCCTTTCAAGTCTGAGAACAGGCTACGATCCTGATTGTGTCTATTCTGGCTACTCATTCTGATTCCTGCCTGAAATGGAGTCAACTTGCTTTCCTGATTGTTTATATTAGACACAGAAAAGGGGTTTTCCTTTCAGGTCAATTCTAACCATTTTCTATGGATTAGCTGAGTTCTGAAAACATTCTTAGGCTTAGTCTTGGTTCATCGAGAGAGAAGCCATCACTGCTCAACTCTGTCTACAGGAGGCCCAGTCAAGTCCAACTGTCTACTTTCTGGCTTGATGTTTCAGTGCTCAGCTGCCGCCTTTGCACAAAGTCTTTCCTGCTGTAATCGGCTCCCTCATGAATTCCCATAGCATGCGTGGCTTCTATGTCTCAATTAGCACTTAACAAGCGGTTCAATCAGGTTGGCTTTGTAAGCACTCGTTCTGTGCCTGGCTTACTTCAGTTACCATAACATCCTCCATTTATTGTTGCGTATCATAGAATTCCCTTCTTTCTTAGGCAGAACGCCAGTCCACTCTGTATTACATAACACAGCCTCTTTATCACTTCAATAGATACCAACTCTGAAAGTGAGGGTTTGGGACTACACGTCAGAAGCCATCACGTGACCAGTTCTCTGAGTACTCATCGTCAGCTTCAATGGCTGTTTCCTTGCTCTTTGCACACTGACCATTCCTCAGTAAGTCTACAGACAAAGCCACAGCACCGATTCCATTGTCATTCTTCACAGTCCATTCACCCTTGGACCTCTGATGCTTACCTGCTTCTATTTTTTTTCTTTTTCTTTTTTTCAGAGCTGGAGACCAAGCCCAGGGCCTTGTGTTTGCTAGGCAAGCGCTCTACCACTGACCTAAATCCCCAACCCCGCTTACCTGCTTCTTAAAGTATATGCCGCCGCCACCACATGCCACATATACCCTCACGACACCCTATGATTTTCAGTCTTTCCACACTCACTGTCTGATATCTCTTTGTGATATCCCCTGCTCCTTTTCTTTGGTAGAGAAAAATATCAGGCGAATAGAACAGGTACAAACCTATTTTATTTAATGCCAAATCCTTGGCTTAAAAGAGGTTTGGTATCTAGTAGGTGATTACGAAGTGCTAATATTTAAATGGTGTTGGATAGACTGTGGTGCATAGATTTTTATGAGAGAAAAATCAGAAATTGCACAGTTTAAGGACTATCATAAAGTAATTCTAATTAATACCTCCAACGTTTAGCCTCATAGACAGCAGGAGAAAAGCATTAGAACAGCCTCAGTAATGGTCTCTTTGACCCTGGGTCAGCAAGCCTCACAGAATGTACTAACCTAAAGATTACCCACTTGCTAATGGGAGATGTAGGATTTAGTGTATAAATTAGGCAAGGGGTAAACTTGAACACTAGCAACAGAAGATCTTTCAAAGTTCTGTGAAGATTAAGAAACAGTGATAGGAGTGGGAACAGTTGATGTGATGACTTATGGACTCTCAAGCTATACCAGGTTCTGTATGCTCTTTTATGCTCAAGAAACCCTGTTCTCCTAATTCTCCAGAGAATAAATGTCATCACCTTGCCATAACAAATATCTTAGCAGCTTAAATTTTGCTTCTTTTACAGCTAATAAGATTGGGTAAAGAAATGAACCAGATGAATTAACATTAATCAAAGAGATAATATAACTCAAATTAATTATGCTGGTGATGGTGAGTGTAGCAAAGAGCTCAGTGATAAAACCAATAGAATAGCAGCCAAAGTGGCCATAGTTGTGTCATTTAGACACTTCTAAAGAACACACACAAGTAGCCCACTTTTTATCAGAGAAAACTTTCAATACTCCCAATCTCCAAGGAATGCAAATAAAAACCATAGCTGGTATAATCATGTTTACCAAAACCAAATAAAAGATATGAAGATCTAACAGGTTCGTAAAGGACATCAGAACCTTCCTACACCGATGGTCAGAATGCTGAATGGGGTGTTTGCTATAGACAATACTATGGAAGTTTCTCTAAAATACAGATGCCACATGGCTCAGTGACTCCACTTCTAAATATACATACAAGGAAATTAAAGTTTGCATTTCAAAGGAGATGATCACTTAATTCATCGTTCAGTGTCATTCACAATAGCAAGGATATGGAAACAGTTTAAATGTCCAGAAAGGTGTAAAGGAGTAATAACACCATGGCATATAGCCTTAGTATAGGACAACATTTAGTCTTTAAGGAAGACATAAATATGGACTTGTTGGTAACGTGGATGAGCCCAGGGCTTTATTCTGAGTGAAACAGTCCAGTCTTCAAAGTAGAAGCACTTTGTGATTTCTCTCATATGAGGTATTTTAAAAATCACTAAATCCAGAGGAGCAGAGATTAGATTGGTGGGACCCAGGGAATGAAGGCGGCAGGAATAGGGACTGCTTCGCCATGCGTATTAAGTCTGTGTCATGCAGGGTAACGTTTAGAGCCTTTCTGAGCATCATAGGACTTGTTAGAAGTCACGTGAGCACTTTAAAATGTGGCAAGAGAGGAGAGCTTACACTGTTCTAGGAAAAACACACGATGTACAAACTTACAGAAGGCTACAACACAAATTACGGAGGTGATGAATAAAGATACGGGTACATTTAGTACCTTCATTCTAGTAAGGTTGTCATGGAAACACGTGCATTTCCTAACTAAGATGTACATGAAATACGTGCTTTTTTTTGCATATCATATTTACCTCAAGAAAGCTGAAAAGACGAAACAAAATAGTATTTTCTAAACCAACTTGAACATGTACACTAAGTAGCTATGGTAACCCCTCTTAGTGTCAGGACTGATCAGGAAAAGGAAACAAGAATGCTTTCCATACCAGCACTGAATTATATATTTGGTTTCATGACAGGACGAGATGGGAAAACTTTATCCAAGAGGCATACACTGCAAACATTTCACATAAGGAAAATAAATGGTCTCAATAGGAAATTTTGGAGCTTCCGTGCCTCTGATACTGGGAAATCTGCTGCCCCCACACTTTCCACACCCTTTCCCTAGCAAAATGCCACACAATCGTGCTGAGGACACTCACGGCCTCTAATGGTCAGATAATGGACGACAATAAAAGTTATGGGTCCCTAGCTGGGGTGTAGCTCATAATGGTTGGCAAGATCCATTATTAGACCATTAAGATCTACAGAGAAGCGAGAGCACTGTCAATCAAAAAAACCTGCGATTGCATGTATCCCTCTTAATTTAGAAAAATTCAATTTGCTCAGAGCGAATAGCAATTTTTCTATGCATGTGAGTCGCAATCTGTGCGTTCAGCATATGTTTATAGAAATATTTCTATGCGCAACCGTATTTTGTCAATGAATGTTGATGGTCTGTAATTAGAGGGCCACACTGGATTTCGAAGTAATTAATTACAATTTTCAACATTTCAAAAGAAATAAGAGAACCATTAGGGAAAATATAAAGAATAGAGTTGAGTCAGCTTAGAAGTCTAAATGGTTCTTTTGTCTACCCATACATGCACGTGCCACAGGGCGACATTTAGTAGCTTGCATGTGTCATTCTTTAGGAAGAACTCAAACCCTGTCAATTACAAAGGTGGTGAGTTACTAGAGCACTGTCATAGGCATGTTTCTTTAGAAATCAATAACTCCATCTTTAGCAATTTATTTAGCCTTTAGAGACTCTGGATATTTTAGCTGTAGCTTCTAGAGAATTTAACAATGGCTAGAAAGTGTATGTGACTCGGTTTTTCTTGTCCGGCCCACTTCTGAGTGAGAGTCAACGTAGTAATCCATTATCTATTGTGTGTATTAGGAATGTGAGAAGGGACGGGGGAATTACATGCTAGTCACACACTGGATTCCTAGGCTCTATTAAAATACTAAAATTGTCCCTTTTGAGTGATTGGGAAGATTACTTATTCAAACGCCTTCCATATTAATGACAAGTAAAATCCCAATTTGAGATAGCTACCTTTTTTTACTTTCAATTAACTCATTAAAGAAGGAAATGCTTTATGCAGCTTATGTGGAAATTTATGTATATTATTTAAAATGATACTTTCACACAATAAATAAGGCAGGAGAAGAATTTTAATTTATTTCTAATTAAGTCTCTATGAGATCTCCTCTTTGCATCACAGAAGAATAAGATACATTCCTTCCTTAAAACCCTGATTACTGGCGGAGGGATATGCAAGGCTAATATCTATTATTGAGTTGTAGTATGGATTAGTTATATTTAAATTAACTTTTTGATATTTTTATTTCTTCTTGACTAAAACAGCAGTGTTTTTCACACAATGTTCTTAGTATTTTATGCTTGGAAAATATAATTGGTGTTCCAAAGAATGTTGCCAAGTTTCTGGATAAAGGGTGAGAAACTCATTATTTTAGGTGTGCAGTAAAAAAGATGTACATGTTTTTAAACTTATTTGAAGGAGGGAAAGCATATGGGAGAGTAAACCAATATGGCCAGTCTAATTTTTCTTACAAGTTGTTTCTTAAGCTTCAAGTCATTTAATCATGGTTCAAATGTGAAAGCACTATGAAGATGAATAACAGACTCTGGGTTACAATATGGAGTCATCATGCTTCAATAATTACAACAAAACCCCACACAAACCTTTTGTCACACAGCATACTATTCTGTGTTTACATTTTACCTTGTGAGAGTTCAAAGTTGTAAAACTAGAGGAGGACGGATCTTCCCTTGCAACAGCTAGTTTGAATTTTCTTTGAGAATCTGAATTATGTATACTGGGAATCATAGAGTAAATTATGCTTTTTATTTTTCTTGGCTTTTTATTTTTTTTATTTTTCTAGGACGTTTGTAACTAGAGCCAGGCATGATGACTCATGCTTGTCACACTAGCCCCAGCCTGAAGTAGCAGGATTGCGTTGAGTTTTAGACCTACAGAATGACACCAGGTTAGCCCTATTGAAGGGAAATGAAAGTCTTCATATTGAAGAAAAGGATAAATGTATCCAAGAGGAGATAGTAAAGAATAACAATATTAGTTGATTTTTTAAAAAAGGAAGATTAAAAAACTATAAATCAGCAAAGTGACAGGAATCAACATACAGCTTTCGATAATAACTTTGAAATCACTAGCTTCAGTTCCCAAATCGAATGACATAGACTAGTAGACTGCATTTAAAGATAGAAAGTGTGGGTAAGGATAGTCCAAATAAATGGAGCATGGAGTTGCTATCTGATGAAACAGACTTCATACCAAAACGAATCAGAAGACATAAAGAAGGTTGATATGGATTAAAGGCTTCATATGGATTAAAGTAAAAAACAAGAAGACGTTACAATTCTCAATGTGTATGTGCCAAACTTAGGTGTACCCAACTTGTAAAAGAAGTACTTCTAGTTATAAAACAACAGGTTAGCCCCATATATTAACAATAGGTGACTTCAGAACCCTACTTTCACCAATGAAAAAATCATCCAGATATGAGCAGAGAAATAATAGCTAGAATAATAATAGAAATAATAGCTAAATAACATCACAGGTCAAATTGATGTAGCGTATTGTGTTAGTTTGGGTCTTATTGCTTTGAAAAGACACCATGACCAATGCAAGTCTTATAAAGGACAACATTTAATTGGGGCTGGCTTACAGGTTCAGAGGTTCAGTCCATTATCACCAAGCTGGGAACATGGCAGCATCCAGGCAGACATGGTGCAGGCAGAACTGAGAGTTCTATATCTAAAAGTTGATAGTGGAAGACTAACTTCCAGGCAGCTAGGATGAGGGTCTTAAAGCCACAGTGACACACCTACTCCAACAAGGACATACCTCCTAATAGCGTCATTCCCTGGGCCAAGAATATACAAACCATCACACATGTCTACAGAGCATCCCATCCATGTGTAGAGAGTATACACCCTTCTTAGTGCCCCCACGGAACCTTCACTACAACAAGCTACATATTGGGACGTGAAGCATTTCTCAACAAATATAAGGGAACTGAAATAATTCCTTGAAACTTGTCTGATTACAATGGAATAAAATAAATATCAACAGGAACAGAAATCAAAGAAAATACATAGTCCTAGAGATTGAACAACAGTACTGAATGAATGAATAAGTAAGTGAAGATTTTTTTAAAAAAAATTAAAATTTCCTACAATTGGATGAAAATGAAAGCACAGCATACCAAAATCTAGGCACACAATGGATACTGGTCCTAAAAGGAAAGTTCATAGTTCTAAATGCTGCATAAAAATATCAGTAAGACTGTGAATAAGCAAAGATAAGCCAAGGAAAGATACAAATGTAAATAGATCACAAGCAATAGTCTGAATCAATAACAGCTCCCTTTCCACAATTGCAGGACCAGTGGATTTACTTAAGAATTTTATCAGACTTGTAAAGAAAAAAATGAGATCAGTGTTTCTCAAAATATTCTGTGAAAGAGAAAAGGCAATAAATGCTTCCAAATTATTTTCATGGACCCAGCATTACACTGACACGTAAAACAGATAAAGACAAAACTAGAGATGAAATCATAGGACAGTCTTCCTGATGAACATAGATGCAAAAATTCTCAATTAAATACCTGTAAACAGAATTCAAGAACGCACCAAATCACCACAATCAAGTGAACATCAGCTCAGAGATTCAGGGATGGTTCAATGTGCAAACATAAAAGAAGGTAATGTATGACACGAATACACCTGAGGGCAAAAATTATGATCATCTCATTAAATGAATAAAATGCCTTTGATAAAATCTAACTTACTTCATGATAAAAGTTCTGAAGAGTCTAGGTATATGAGAGACATATTGAACATAATAAGGAAATGTTTACAAACCCACAGCCAACATAGTTCTAAATTGAAAAACACCCTCAAAGCATTTCTGCTAAAATCAGAAACAAGGGAAATATGTCAACTCTCTATATTCCTTTTCTATATAGTGTTTGAGGTATTACCTAAAGAAATAAGAGAAGAGAAGATAAAAGGATACAAGTAGAAAAGAAGTCAGTGTCCACCTTTTTTTATAGGATTCTATACATAAAAGACTGTAGAGACTACACTAGAAAGCTTCTTTTGCTGATAAACACCATCAGCAAAGGGACAAGTTACAACGTATCACACAGAATCAGTAGACTTTTTGCATACCAACAACACATCCTGAGAAAATCAAGGAAACAATGTACCTTCAAAACAATAACAAATATCCTGGAATAAGTCTAACCAAAAACGTGAAAGACTTGTACAATGATGTTAGGATTCTGAAGAAAGGAACTGAAGAGGACTTCAGAGGGTGGGATTTATTGCATAGAATATTCATATGTTGGGATGATTGATATTGTGAAAGTGCTCATACTATAGGAAGGATCTAAAAGTCAACAGGACCCACATCAATGCCCCAATGCAATTTTTCACAGAAGTAGAAAAAAAGTTCTTAAAATCCATATGGAACACAAAAGACCCAGGTTAGCCCAGTCAACCCCAATGATAAAAAGTATGGTTGGAGGTGGCACCATTCCTGATTTCAAGTTATATTAAAGAGCCCTACTAATAAAAACATAGTCCTGCCATAAATGCACACATTTATTGTAGAATAGAATTGAGGATCCCAATGCAAACCTATACTCCCACAACAATTCGATTTTTGACAGAATCCCAAAATGAACAGAAAAAAAAATAGCACCTTTAACAAATAATGCTACACAAATTGGTTAGCTACACATATAATGAGTATAGATACCTATCTCTTGCCCTCAACAAATCTCGACTTCGAGTGGATCAAGGAATTTAATTTAAGACTGCATAATCCATAGGCGATAGAGAATAAAGTAGGAAATATACCTTAACTTATATGTACAGGAACCCATTTCTGAATCAGACTCCAGAAATAGGAATTGCTACCAGTAATTGACAAACGGGACCTGTTGATGTCAGTGTTTGAGAACAGTAAAGGGCAATGCCAACTGAATGAATCCACAGAGTACAGAATGGGAAAAATGATTTACCTGCTATAGGTCTGGCAGAGGGCTAGTGTATAGAGTATACAAGGAGCTGTCAACACTAATGATGTAGACAATCTGTGGATTTTTTCTCAGGTATTCCAAGCTTTTGGGCTAATATCCACTTCTCAGTGAGTGCAAACCAAGTGTGTTCTTTTGTGATTGGGTTACCTCACTCAGGATGATATTTTCTAGTTCCATCCATTTGCCTAAGAATTTTATGTAGTCATTGTTTTTAATAGCTGAGTAGTACTCCATTGTGTAAATGTACCACATTTTCTGTATCCAAATTCACAGATCATATGAAGCTCAAGAAGTAGGAAGGCTAAAATGTGGATGCTTCAGTCCTTCATAGAAGGGAGAACAAAACACTCATGGGAGGAAATACAGAGACAAAGAGTGGATCAGGGACTGAAGAAAAGATCATCCAGAGACTGCCCCACCTGGGGATCCATCCCACATGCAGCCACTGACCAAGTCACTATTGTGCATGCCAAGAAGTGCTTGCTGACAGAAGGCAGATATATCTGTCTCTTGAGAGTCTCTGCCAGAGTTTGACAAATACAGAGGGGGATGCTCACACCCCACCATTGGACTGAACCCCAGGACTCCAGTGGCGGAGTAAGAGAAGGGGCTGAAGGAGCTGAAGGGGTTTGCAACTCCATAGGAAGAACAACAATATCAACTAACCAGAGTCCACCAGAGCTCCCAGGGACTAAACCACCAACCAATGAGTACACATGGAGGGACTCATGGCTCCAGATGCATATGTAGCAGAGGATGGCATTGTCCAGCATCAATAGAAGGAGAAGCCCTTGGTCTTCTGAAGGCTCCTTTCCCCAGCGTAGGGGAATGCCAGGGCGTTGAGATGGGAGTGGGTGGGTGGGAATGGGAGCATCGTCATAGAAGCAGGGGGAGGAGGGAGAGGGTATAGAGGGAGAAAAGGGGATAATATTTGAAGTGTAAATACAAAATATATCCAAGAAAAATAAAATTAAAAAGTAATGTAAACAACCAATTAAAAAAGTGGGAAAAGAAATTCAGTTCTTAAAAGAAGAAGCATGAATGATCTAGAAATACATTTTGAAATGCTCAACATCTTTAGCACCCATAAAATGCAAATTGAAACTACTTTGAGATTTCATTTTGCTTCCGTCAGAATGGTTAAGACCAAAAATCAAGCCAAACCAAACAAACCACCAAACAAACAAACAAAAATTCCACAAACTAAAGGACTACAAATGCTACTGTGATTGTGAGGAAGGTTATGGTGGGGCACTTATTCACTCTTGGTGGGAGTGTACATTGGTGAAGCTATTCTAGAAACCAGTGGAAGAGGTTCTTCAAAATGCCAAAGCAGATCTACAGTATGATCTAGAAATACCATTTCTGTGCACAGTCCCAAAGGACTCCATAGCCTGCTACAGGCATACGTATTTATTGGTATTCATTTCTATTCTAGTCACAATGTCTAGGGAATGGCCTAGATGTTCATCAATGAAAACAGGTAAAAAGAATGTTGCACAAGTACACAATGTAATATCATTCAGCAGAAAAGAAAAGCAAAATTGTGAAATTTGGAGGCAAATAGATGGGGCCAGAAATAATTACTTTGAGTTAGGTAGCCTTGGCCCATTAGACAAGTGATGCATGTTCCTGATGCATGCATGACAGCTCATATGATGCATGAGACACATATGCACCCATAGACTAAAGAAAGTAGTAAGCTCCAGGTGGCAGGTTTTCAAGGGAGATGAGATAGAATACAAATTGTATGAATGAGGGATAATGAGGTGAGATGAGTTAAGTGAGGAAGGATATGGGAGAACAAAAGAGGGGGCTGTAATGGATAGACAACACTAAAGATCTTTGGGGAAAAAAAACCACAGAAACCTCCAACTGTAGAAGCTTCTTAGAACTGAAAGGAGTTTGAGCAGAGCTACCTTGTGGCCAGGAGACATTGCTTCTCTCACACAGCACTCAGGGTCAAGTAAAAAGCTCAGCACTAGGTGAGAGTGTAAAGCTTTTAGTCAGAGAGGACCCACAGACCTCAAAACATCACAGTCCAGCACCATTGCTCTTGGTTATCCTCTACTATTTCGTTTAAGACCTTATTTCTGGACACCACCAAGTGCTTGAATCACAGACAGTAGAGACTTGTATTGACCTGGAAACTTCATCCCTCCCTGCATAGCCTTCACAGTGCTGGACGAGGTTCTGTTCATGCTGCTGGGGGAGTGAAGCAGTCATTAATCCAACCGATCTGTGGACTACGGGTGCTGTAACAGCGAGTGGACTACAAGACATGTAGCAGTGGCATAGATGTTGTGGAAGTAACTAAGGACTTTCTAAATGGATTTAAGTGTTCCTACATTAGACAGAACTCACGCCCGGTAAGGCTAATGGAACTAAGAAACCATAGCCTCACAGACCATAGGCCCTAAGGAGAACCTATTATGATTATTCTGCTAAACGTACCTAGTATTAAACCACTTCCTGATCATGTTCCTCTTGTGAGTGGGGGAAAAGGACTGAAGCCCTCAGGTCCAGAAGAAAGAATGGAAATGGGCAACCTCAGGAGGTAGGAGGTTAGGGGGATCCTCTAGAATGTACTAGAGCCCTGGGATTTCAATCCTGCAGGGATGGAAATGGAGATGGGCTTCAGGAAAAGGAGACCCAGTGACAGGCACAGAGTGGGATCCAGCTCAAGGGGAGGCTCCAAAGCCTGACATTATTACTGAGGCTATGAAGTGCTCACAAAAGGGGCTTATCATGAACCCCTCTGAAAGACCCAACAAGCAGCCAAAAGAGTCAGAGGCAGATATTTGCACCCAACCAATGGACAGAAGCTGCTGATCCCTGTGGTTGAATTAGAGAAATGATGGAAGAAACTGAGGAGGAGGGCAACCCTGTAGGAGGACCAGCAGTCTCAATTAATCTGGACCCCCGTGATCTCTCAGACTCTGGACCACCAATCAGGCAGCATATACCAGCTGAGATGAGGCCCCAACACATAGACAGCAGAGGACTGCAGGGTCTGGGTTCAGTAAGAGAAGATGCACCTAACCCTCAAGACACTGGAAGCCTCAGGGAGTGGGGAGGTCTGGGAGTGGGGGGGGGGGAGTGGAAACATCCTTGAGGATTAGGGGGACCGGAAGGAGGTATGTTATATGGAAAAGTTGGAGGGTGGACCAGGAGTGTAAAAATAAGATTAAATAAAATTAAAAAAAAAAGAAAAGAAAAAAGAAAATAAAAATTCCACTTCCTAATTACTCATCTTTATAACCATAGATAAGTTCATCTTATCACCTCATCAGAGAAGCGCTCTCTCTCTCTCTCTCTCTCTCTCTCTCTCTCTCTCTCTCTCTCTCTCTCTCTCCCCCCCACCCCTAGCATGAATGGGAGTGGCATCATATCACTAAGTCCCCATCTTGAGCTGTTGAGCAATTGGGTGCTGCTGGCTGCTGGCTGCTGGGAGAGAGAGAGAGAGAGAGAGAGAGAGAGAGAGAGAGAGAGAGAGAGAGAGAGTTTTCTTCAAGGATGCAGCCTGCATACTCCAGCAGATGCACTACCCCCATGCACATGCTGGCACCACCAAGTGGACTTGTTGGGCTTCATAAAAAGAACAGATGGATTAGAAGTGAACAGTTGTGGGAATAACAGGCCAGGGATTGTGAGGGAGGGAATAAGGAGGATTTAATCAAAACACACGATATGCATACATAAAAACTCAAACAATAAAACTAACTAAAATCTATATTTTAATACTTTACACAGTATCCCTACACTTCAAATTGGAAGTGTGACTTACACATCATGCATCCTATTTCTCTTGGCCTGCAGCAAGATAGGTCACAACATCATAATACAGTGGAAATGCCTTAGCAACCTGTTGGAGCAGATTTTCCTTTGGCATTATATTTCCTGGGTTAGCCTACAGGCAAGCTGAAGTTGGTGGACCACTACTCTTAGAACTTAGGTGTTCTCATTTTAATAATAATAATTGTCCATATGCTCATAAATGATTTCATGTTCTCCACCGAGAGCATACATGGCTTGCTATCCTCCCCAAGGAGTTTGGGCGCATGGGACGTGTGTATTGAGCAGAATTGCTGCTCTATTAATGCACATGTGAACTTAGAGTGTTACACACTGTAGAAAAGGGGATACAATGTCTGTGCCTACCATAAGGTATCGGGGTACAAAAGGCTATCCTCTTGCTTAGTGAACAAGACGCTTTATCTTCCATTGAACTTCTCAAGGCTGTGGATAATTTGCTACTGTAGAAACTTTTGAAATGTAAAACTCTGTATAAAAATGTTTTATGGACTGGTCTCTATAGCAAGGTTATTTGACTGCATTTTCCATCGACGTGGAAACCATCAGTGTCAATGTATTGATGTGCAGGACTTAAACACACAAGGGCGAGCATACAGTCTGATGGCATGGCCTTCTTCCCCACCTTCAACTCTTTCCATTTCATAGGCATTTAGATGAAAGCGAAGGAGTTCTGGTGCGAATTTGAGTATGGATCACTGAGAAGGTCTCAACATAGTTCGTTCCTATAATATATTTCACCTTGGGGTCCCATCTTCTGAGTCCTGGCCCCTCCAAATGACAGTGAAAGAGGTTTCCTGTGGGAGAAAGCTAAGCACTTCAAAGCCCTTCTATCTTTCTGACAGAGCCCGTTGCCGATGTCAAGGCATGGAAATATTATCATTCATGCAATTCCTTGGGGTTAATTCCTTGTGTGCAGAGGGTGCAACTCAATTCTTCCTGTTAGGGAATGTAACTGCCATATTTTGGTCTTGGGGGAGACAGAGCATAGGCAGGTACCTGAAGAACAGTGATTATAAGGAACTGGACAAAAACCTTTCCATTTCAGAATAAATTGCAAGGTACCAAGTATTTCGCCAGTCATATAATATTTAAAGTTTTCATGAATAAAATGTTGATTTGTATTAGAAGAAAGTGAACACAGTGACCAGTTTAAAATTCATGCATTTATTTTCCTCTGCATTGGCCACTGACTTCTGATTAGAGTGGGACAGAGGGGCTGAACGCCATGTGTCACGCTTCTGAACTGCTGTATATTGGAGGCCAGCAAAATCAGATTAAGGTGAAGGGAGGAATGTAAATTCTGTTAATAAGATTTCTATATTTAATTCAAATCCAAACACCCCGCGGGCCTATTGATGATAATCCCAGTTAATCTTGCCAAAAGCTTTCCTGGTGTCAAGGGATCCACCTCTGTGCTGCCCTTTATTACCCAGCAAATGAAGAATTTTTGTAAACCTTTTTCCTCAAGGTAGTGTGAATGTAGTGACAGAGTTTTAACTCTTTTACTTTTTTGAAATAAAAGAGTCATCATAATGTAATGCACTCACACATAAAAACACCACACAACTTTGTAGGCAAAAGGACACACGTAATGAGAAAAACCCCAACTATTCAAAAGACTATGGGTAAATTCAAGCGAGATGTTAAATATAAGTGTTACATAGAAACACCTAGCACCAACATGTCATTTGTTGTGGGAAGAGTTCAGAACCTCTTAAAAGAGCTTGCTTTGGGTTGGGGATTTAGCTCAGGGGTAGAGCGCCTGCTTAGCAAGCGCAAGGCCCTGGGTTCGGTTTTCAGCTCTGGAAAAAAAGAAAAAAAAAAGAGCTTGCTTTAAAAATCTTGGCTATTCAATTGCAGACAGCTCCCCACATCCTTACTTCTTCCCTTCCCAAAGCTTTGACAGGCAGGTCCTTTGCTTTGGATTTTACCCTTTCTCTGCTTTCTTCTAACGGCCTCTCTTTATCCCACAGCATCTCCTGGGCCCTCATCTCAGTTTGTTGTAAAACTTTCCATATACTTGTTCTCTTTCTGTGTGTGCCGACTGCATCCATCTTGAACCACATGACTAAGAATTCTGTAATCAAGCTATTTGGCATCTCAGACACCGTGTGCACACGTGTGTGAGTATGCACACACACATTCTAAAGCTTCAAATGTTTAACTCTCCCCAGGTTGTTATGAGAAAGTATTAAGGATGTACCTCTGAGGACCAGATGAATGTACACACACTGTAATGTTCTCCTTTCAAACCAAAGCGATGCACCTAGATAGAAGTTGCTTCTCTTTCTTAACCTGAGTGTCATTTCATCTGCCATTGTCATCAGCTCAGAGTACGCAATACTCAGTTACATCTTGTGAAAGGGTTGGGTTGTAACAGTGCCTGTCTTTCTTGATAGACAGGAGCCCCAAGGATCACAAACATTTGCTTGTCTTAGTCAGTACAGATATCTAGCACTTAGAAAAATGCCAGTGTTCTGGCATAGTTTTCAAGAAATATTTGCAGAACAAATGAATGAATGAGTGAATTAGTGAATGAGTGAGTGAGTAAATGAATGTTTAGGTCACATCAGATACTTAGCCAATGAATATTGGCTCTTACAATGAGAATGAAAATCTTTTGAGTGTTTTTTACTTATTAAACGATAAAATTATTTTGAATAATTGCAAGCATGCCTAAAAGTATTATATATATGTATATATGTATATATATTTGAAAGTTGGAAGAATTGACATGTATAGGTAGGGTTGGGAAGATGTGTGTTATCAGGTTCAGTGTGTTTGACAGTCTACCTATGTATTACTCTTTGAATACGGGACCCAGCTTCTATCCCTATGATCACTGCACATAGAATCGTAGACAGAGCTTACAGAAAACTTTTATTCTAACTCAGAATACGTAAAAGCTTTTGCTTCATTTAAAAAACATCTTGGCGGGGTTGGGGGATTTAGCTCAGTGGTAGAGCGCTGCCTATGAAGTGCAAGGCCCTGTTGTACCCAGCTCCGAAAAAAAAAACAAACAAACAAACAAAAAAAAAAACATCTTGGCTTAGTGCATAAAGCAAAGGCTGGAGTTGATTGAAACTGTAGAACGTACGGACACAAGAGCCTAGTTTCTTCTAACAGTAAATGAATTTTGAAGTGTTCCATCATTCAGATTTCCTCTAAAAGAAGACTAAGAATAAACAGTGTGGAAATATTTGATTATGTTAGTAATCAAATGGCCATGTGCTCGTTGAAGTGGAACAAAAAATAACCAGTCTTAGGACAAACACAATGTTTTTTCCCAAAGCACATGATTTTCAGTAGTGATTATCTAATAGTAATTGTATTATTAATAAGCTAATACTTGTATATAAGCTATTTTATGGCTATGGTTAATGTCTAATCAGGTCATGAAAGTAAAGAGATGTATTTCCATTTTAGCAAATTCTATATGAGGTTACTATCTTTTCAATGGCTTGCATTAGAGCTATCACACACACACACACACACACACACACACACCAAACAAACAAACAAAAAAAAAAAAAAAAAAAAAAAAACCCAAAAAAGGGGGGGGGGGTTTTGGCCAGGGGGAAAAAAAAAGACAAAAAGGCGAAAAAAACAAGGTTTGGACCCCAAGACCGGAAAAAAAAAAAAAAAAAAAAAAAAGAACCAAAAAAAAAACCAACCAACCAAACAAACAAAAAAACCAAATCACTGACTATGGAATCATATCCACCATGGTTGGACAAGTTTGAAGGGGTAGGCGTTTTATCACTTTGAAAAATTAATTGAAGACCTCATTACTTCAATATTAAATATATATAATTCAAGGATAATTATGACTTGATGTTATTAAAGGAAGAACGAAAGAAGTGAAAATATAGATAACCTGAAACAGTTCATTCAAAGTCTATTATTTTTGGTTTCCCGGGTTTTAAATCAAGGAGATATTTATTGTAAATGGATGATATTATTCTTAGTCCCTGCTCCACCTTTTATGGGTCTAGGAAATCTGATTCTTTCTGGTTTTGATTTCTCTTTGATCTGCTGATTCTTTCCCTGTCACCCTTGCACAGTGGGAGCAGAGTCTTTCCGTCATTTCACTATGAGAGAACTATTTTATGGCTGCAATTTTAGGCTGTGTCTTTGTCGCAGTCAAAAGTAGCCTCTGAGGTAGACCATCGCTTACTCAGGCAGATGCTTGATGTACGTTCGTTGTGTTTTGTGTTTTAGATACTTAGGCAATTCTTATACCTCACACCCAAGCTTGATTTAGAGGTCCATGTTCATCCTTTAGGCTATAAACATGTCAAATTCCTGTAGAAAGGTCAACAACTCTGCGTGTTCTTGTAGATACAGAAACCTGATTTTCACCCTTCTGTAAAGAAAGGACTTTCTTTCCCTGGTTTTCTTCAGAGAGCCTAACTTATTACCAACACAATTTTTATTGTTTCCTAAACAGATGCGGCTGAGTGGCTCTTGTAATGTTTCTATTAATAAATCTATCTCTATTCGCAATATACTATCAGGGGAAGCCTTGTGTGAGGTGTTAGTCCTATTAGCCTGCCCCCCAAGGCAACTCCTTATGCAGAAATGATCTACAATGCCCCAGGGAAAGCACCTTGTGGCAAAAAATACCCTGAGCCCTCCAGTCATGGAGCCCCAAGCTGCTGTCTCCTTACCCCAAGCAATGAATCCATCCATCATTCCAAAGCACTCGAGTTGAATTTTCAACACGTGTGATGCGAAACGGGCATTTAGTTTACTACTGACCCCTCCTGACACGTGGATGGTCATAGTGACGATTTGCTGCAAGCCTTCATTTCTGAGACAGTGAAGATATCACAAGACTTTATGGGCTTCTATTACTTTTGTTGATATTGAAGAAAAGCAACAATTCATTGAGATTTGGAATTGGCCCCGAAGACCCTGCTTAGAAATTAGAATTGCACCTTATTTGCGATAAGTCACCAGCAAGGGAGTCACCATCCACCACAGAGGGTATGCAGTGCTCCTCCACACTCCTCTGCCTGCTTCTCCTTATTAACATGGCTTAATTCTCTGCCTACAGGTAAATCAATCCAGCTGGCTGATGAGGCCAAGGCAGCAGGTTTTTTCTGTAGGCAGATCAGCTTTGCTTTCATGGGGAAAGTCTGGGTGTGTGTGGGGCAGCGGGCTGTGAAAAGGTACCCTGATTCCTGATCGAGATAGGTCAAATCCCCGGGGACCCTAAAAGGGACGGCAGGCACATTCCCAATCTCCCAGAATTTTAAGACCTCACGTAGCTGCGCCCGCGACAGACCCTTGTAGAAAGATTTGAGACAGACCAGGCTAGGGCAATGCCCCAAACCCCTCCTCCACAGAAGAGGATGTGACCACAGGTAGTAGGCTTAAGACAGATCAGTCATAGAAACAAGACGACGCCCCTGAATATGTAGATAAGGTCTTCCCAAGTTCTTTGGACAAACCAGTAGGAAGTACCTGCTGTCAGACACTGACCCATCCAAAAACTGTATTTAAGAGTGGTGCTCAGGATTAAAAGTGTACAGGAATTATTCCATCATCTGAGAGCTTCTGTCAATAAGAGTTGTAACACTGCTGCTTGGGGAAGAGATCTGCTCTCCCAACACCACCGCCAGAAGCTCCTCCCCTGCACCCCTCACCAGCTAGTCAGTCTCCTGCTGGCTCAGCCTGACCCAGCCTGAAGCAGCAGCAGCAGAAAGGAGAAGGACTGGCAGCACGGGTGGCCAAAGCTGTTCCCCCTCCTTGCCTGAGTTCTCTCCCCCTTGCCCAAACCCAAGCACCTAGCCAGGCAAGAGATCTCTGCGGAGAGCCCAGGCACCAGAGCCCCACAGGTGTGTGACCAAAATATAATCACCTCTTCTACTCAGAATAGTGACGGAAACACATGGGTGTACACAGATTGTAGATTAGTGGAATTTTAGGTATTGTATTGTATTGTATTGTATTGTATTGTATTGTATTGTATTGTATTGTATTGAATTGAATTGTATCAGACCAGATCTTTATTCTGATTACTCAGTTTATTTGGGTTATTTTATCTCTGGATAATTCAGTTCACCAAAGAATACCTATCTAATTTTGTACCACCTGTTTTACAGATATGGCGAGAACAAATTGCTTTATGCACTATCATAAAACGCCCATTACGAAATATATGGGCTTTGATAGCAAATGTGTGAAGGGAAGTACGAATCGCTCTTTACTAGAGATTCTTCAAGGAATAGCAGCGAGGCTCTTCTCTCATTGGCTGTGCCAAACAATATTTATTTTATATGAGTTTATATAAGTGTATAGGTGTGCGAACAACATACATGCTTAATGTACACGGAGGCAAGAAAGGTCCTAGATCCACTGGAAATGGAGTTTCAGATAGTTGTGAGCCTCCTTGTGGTGTGGGAATCAAACCCAGGCCTTTTACAAGGTCAGCACACGCTCCTAGTTGCCACACCATTTCTCTAACCTTACTGGGTTGTTTTAAAGAGTAAATAAGGTGGCCCGTATACAAATTTTATGGCTCTACTTGGCATATTCCATATTCCATAGTTTACCTATTGTGATGGTTTGTATATGCTTGACCCAGGGAGTGGCAGGGTTAGAAGGTGTGGCTCTGTTGGAGTAAGAGTGACATTGTGGGTGTGGGTTCTAAGACTCATTCTAGCTGTCTGGAAATCAGTATTCTGCTAGCAGCCCTCAGATGAAAATGTAGAACTCTCAGCTCCTTCTGTACTGTACCGTGCCTGCCTGGATGCTGCCATGCTCTTGCCTAGACGATACTGGACTGAACTTTTGAACCTGTAAGCCAGCTCCAATTAAATGTTGTTCTTTATAAGATGTGCCTTGGTCATGGTGCCTGTTCACAATTGTGTGTGTCTGTATGTAGTCATACTCTCTCTTCAAAACGGTTTTTAAATGAAGATGGGGTATATGAAAAGTCATTTTCATAAATTATCTTCATAGAAATAACCTAGAGAATTCTTTCCTTTAGGACCTACTGAGTCAGTAAGATCAGGTACTTTCCAGAGCTGGTTTCCTGGTTCTTTTAAATGCACTGCTTATACCCCTTTAAAGGAGTGAGCACAGCTTAGAGGTGAACAACTGAATCCTTCGAACTGACCTCTGACCAGGTTTACATGCTGTGTAAGAAAATGCAAAGTGTATTGATTCATACAAAAAACACGTGTCACAGACACATACAGATCTATACAAAGACACAAAGAAAGTATACATATATATTTTTTCTCAATGTAAGCCTTTTAGGAAAATGTGTGTGTGTGTGTGTGTGTGTGTTAAGTGCTTATGTGTATGTGTGTTTGTGTGTGTGCATGTGTTTGTGTTAAGTGCTGTGGTGTGAGTGTGTGTGTGTGTATGTGTGTGTGTGTATTCTCAATGTAGGCCTTTTAGGAAATGTGTGTGTGTATGTGTGTTTGTGTGTGTGTGTTAAGTGCTTGTGTGTATGTGTGTGTTTGTGTGTGTATGTATGTGTATGTGTATGTGTGTGTATGTGTGTGTTGTGTGTGTGTGTATGTGTATGTGTGTGTATGTGTGTGTTTGTGTGTGTGTGTGTGTGTGTATGTATGTGTGTGTGTGTGTGTGTGTGTGTGTAAACCAGACATAAAATACTCTCCTAAACAATTTTCATTGAACACCGAAGTTGTGTGGAACGTTCCCTTTCTAGCTGTTAAGTCAATTTATGGGAGGGGTGTGTAAAAGCACTTTACAGGAGAGAACCTGTGATCGCAATGTATCAAAGTTAAGCGGTAGCAGGGTTACCCACTCTTGAAAAATCATATAAACATTTCACATATAAAATATTATTCATCAAGGCAATGCCCTCTAACGGGGTCGAACGGTAAGAACAGGGTTGTGGAACTCTGTAGCTCAGTTTTGTTTCTTTCTTTCCTTTTTCTTTCCCTTGAAAAACAAATCTGCCACTGAAATGGAATCCAGAGTCATGCAGTAGACTGACTGTACGGTGGGTGTACGTGGGAGGGAAACGAGGCAGTCGTCGCCGTCCACCTCTGCAATATCATTACTCACCAACTTGCCCTTTTCCCACCCTCTTCTCCCCAAAGACCAATGTCCCACGTCTGAAACGAGGGAGATGTGTGCTTTCTAACAGCTAAATCAACAAGGTCTCACATGGGTAGTGCTGTGCGGTGTGCTTGACTGATTTCATGAAAAACTAATCATGTATTCATCATTGAGATCAAACACTTCCTAAGTAATTATCATCCGAAGCCAGTTGGAGAGGACCTGAGAAAGTGGCACTGCTGATGTAATCAGCCGCTGAGCAGAGCAGCTCTCTTAGCTTCTGCAAACCTGGGGTTGGAAGGCTCAGAACGGAAATTGTATTTTATAATTAAGAAAGGCAGAGTCGGCAGGCTGCAATCTTGTTTTGCTATCAATCATAATGAGATAGCCTGGGTGTTGACCGGGACACATTTAAAATCTACTTTTCAGGCATGGTCCCTGCAAACTTTATTTATTTATTTTTAATCTCAAAAGAAGAGGAAATGTGTTGAATTTTAAAAATCCCAACATGATACCTCTGCGTGTTATCTCTAGAGTCAAATCGTATCACTTCCCCAGCCCCCCTTATTTGAGCTGTGGCGTTTATCTATCTGATGAAGGGGCACTGCTCTACTGAAATATGTATCATTACAAAGTGATAGCTTACAAAACACTCTATTGTCGCTTTCGGTCTGTGACTATAAATTGAGATGAAGACAAATGATGTGGCCCATCAAATACTTTACAGGATCCTGCACTCTGCATCTCATGGCCTGGTCCTGGGCTTTTCTGTCTTGCTTCTTTCCTCGAATATCTTAATGAAGAAGTTAGAAAGATAACCTCTGTTTCCAAGTGGAGAAGGCAAACTTCAGAAGTGCCACATATCTTCCTTATGACCACAATCCAGCAAGACTAGATGAGTGCACCCCACCCCGGCCCCGACCACTTTTCTTTAGTGTATATTTGGCAGGTCTTTGCTTTTGGAAAAATGAAGAAGTTTTGAAAGAGCTACATGCAACAGACTTTGAGACATTAGGAAAATTATAAGCCAGAAAGGGAAAGTCTGTGGGTTGTGGGTGAGGCCAGTTTCAAAGCACACCTCTGTTTGGTGTTCTCGAACCCCTCCAAAGTACAGGTGTGTGATTTGTAAGACTCAGCTCCTGGTGCCAGTTGCCGAAAGGAGGTCTAACATAGGTTATGACCCCACCCCTGCACATCTAAGAGGGAGGGGCTTTGACAGTGGCCTTGAATGGGTTCCAGCAGCCAGCCAAGAACGCATGAACTCCTTTACCTGTCTGCTAGACTGCAGGTATTACCCAGAGTCCATGCCACAGTTGTTCCATGGTTGGAGATGTGTTGAATACCCACAAGGAGCAGGAGAAAGCTCTTTCCTGGAGATTGTACAACCATGGGAACATACAAATCACCTAAGGTTTAGCTGATCACAATTTTCCTAATTATATGCTACTTCTGAGGACCTGCTTCTTTTCATTGATTACTGACTTTAAATCTCAATATTTTAAAGTTACTTTATTTTCAGCCCCTTGGTTTTCACCTTTTCTTTAGTTAAGAATTCATGAAAAAAGCATGCTAATAAAACCTTGGCAGAACTTTTGTAAGGTAGCTGGGCTATAATATTTAATGTACAGATATGTTCCATAATATAACTTATAGACTTTGTAAACCTGAAAATTCACACTTAGTTGATTTCTAAAAAGTGAGACCACTGTAATTTTTATTCACATTTTATGAATTTATCTTCATTGTCCAAGATTAAAGAAAATTGGGTACATTTTTATAATTGAGAAAATTTGCCAAATTATCCAATTTGACTTTCATTTATTGTTAACAATAACCAAACTCTATTCCATGTAGCCACACTAGATTTTACAGACTTTTTTAAAATCATCATTAACAATATAATATCAAATCTCTGCCCTACATATGGAAGGTATGATATGTATTTTTGCTTTTAAAAATTGGTTCTATGAGAATTTCATGAATCCATTCCTATCATACTCATCTCTTCCCTAACTCAGGCCAGACTGACCACCTTCCATGTTCATCCAATTTTATTTCCTCTTTCTTTTGTTTTGTTTTGTTTTTATGCTTAGCATGTCCTATTTTTGCTGTCTACATACTCTCGGTTGTGTGGCCCTCCACTGGGTTGTAGTTACCGTGTGGGATTACGTTGTCCTTAAATAAAACAGATTTCCCTTCTAGTAGCTTACTGCCAGTAGTGTCTTAGCGTGGGGTGAGACGTCATGCCCACATGCTGTCACCATGATGGACTTTCATCTGGCTTGAACTGGCATGAACACTGTCATGGCTACTGTGAGTCCATACGTGTAACTGCCCTGCTGTGTCCAGAGAACACTGTTTCTTGTAGTCATCCTCTGGCTAGGGCAGTATTGCTGTCTCCCCTTCCACAGCGATCCCCGAGCCTTGGGAAGAGAGCGTGTGGTATAAAAATCCTGTTTACAGCTGAGCATCCCATGTTCTCTCCTCTTTACCTGGAACAGTTGTGGGTCTCCATTAATTGCCGCATACTGCAGAAGAAGCTTATCTGATGTGAGATGAGAGATGCACTAATATGTGGCTATGATGATACGGTATTAGGAATTGATTTATCAGAGTAATAGTAATAGGCTCTCCTCTGTGACCTATGCATGTCTAGTCACCGTTTCTTGGACATGATAATAGTAACAGGTATGGGTTCATCTTGTGGCACAGGCTTTAAATCTAATAAGAAAGTGGCTAATTACTCCACCTGTTCATGCCATTATGGCAACACGGCTTTCTGCCAGCCTAGTTGATATGTAGCTTTCATTATCCACAACTAGATAAGACTTTATGGTTGCTTTTTTGCCCCTTGGGTAATATCCATACACCTAACCAGTAGGGATGAAGCTTCCAGGTGAGTACCAACTTGATTCCCCCATATTCATGAATGTTGTACATGTTCATGCTTGTCTTCATGTCCTCTGCAATAGAGTCTTACTGTCAAGTTCTAGAGAGTAACCAAGAGGATTGACGACAGCCTGTGATGCTTGAGACTTGTTGGGATCTCCCTAACCAACAACTCCAAAGGGGGTAACACATTTGTGGAACTACATGGTTGTGTTTTTATTTGTTAGATGTTTTCAGGCAATTAAGCAGTTTAAAGCTGAATTTTAAGAATAAATCTTTTCAACCACCAGCCCAGGTGGGCAGATGGTGCTGGCCCAGTGCCCCACTGAGAGAACCCTGAATACTCAGAGTCCCAGAGTGTCATAAAGATGAACAAGTAAGTGGTGAGAGACAACAGAGGGAAAAGCAGTGGGGTGTGTGAAAAATGATGAGAGGTGGGACTAGAGACTTGAGGATAGTGAGGAAAAGACTGATGTGAGTAGCCAGCTAAGGCCATGCTGAGGACCATGTCTGGATCCATGGCCCTGTAGCAGCAAGGTTTGTTATTACCAAAGGACAGGCAGACATCCCTGGGCTGGGCTGCTACCTGGGGACATGTTGATGTCTGAAGGCTGAGCAGAGCTGGCCCCACCTCTCACCAGCTGCAATATTAGGGAGAGCTTGCCCAACTCCTCCCCTTGGTATCACGGGAGAGCTAGCCCTGCTCCTCCCCTTGGTATCACAGGAGAGCTGGCCCTGCCCCTCTCCTTGGTATCACAGGAGAGTTGGCCCTGCTCCTCCCCTTGGTATCACGGGAGAGCTAGCCCTGCCCCTCTCCTTGGTATCATGGAAAGAGCTGGCCCTGCCCCTCTCCTTGGTATCATGGGAGAGCTGGCCCTGCCCTTCTCCTTGGTATCATGGAGAGCTGGCCCTGCCCTTCTCCTTGGTATCATGGAAAGAGCTGGCCCTGCCCCTCTCCTTGGTATCATGGGAGAGCTGGCCCTGCCCCTCTCCTTGGTATCATGGAAAGAGCTGGCCCTGCTCTTCTCCTTGGTATCATGGGAAAGCAGGTCCCATCTCTCAGCAGCTGCAATACTTTGCCCAGGGAGCACAGTAGAGCTGGCCCTGGTTGCAGGAGGAAGGAGGATGTTGCATGTGAGCCAGCCCCAAGAACATGAGCTCAAGATTGTTGGTCCTGTCCTTCACTAAAGCTGGGGTAGAGATTTGTTCCCTCTACGCATCCCTTGCAGCTAAGCCAGGCGGGCTGGTGGGTGAGCCATATCTTGCCTGTACAACACAATGGAGCTGGATCAGGAGTAAGCCAGCCCTGAAGGCATAAGAAATGGAAGGCTGGCTCTGCCCCTTGCTGGTTATGGTTTAGGTGACCCAGCCAGGACAGTGCTGCAGAGCTCACCCTAGTGGGTTGAGTGTGAAAGAGCTGATAGGCTGATAAGATCAGCTACCATTCACTCCCAAATCCAAGGCTTTGAGTTGGTCCAACCCAACATCTACCCCATCTATGAACTGCTGGAGCATGTGAAGGGTTTGTCCTGCAGATCCAAGATGGAAGGCTCTCCATGACACAGGCAGGGCAACGACAGTATATTTGAAGGGAATCCCAGTAAAGATACAGTTTTGATAGTATTGATAGTTAGCAGAAGCTGGAGGTCTCTGACCAGACCAATGACTCACTAAAATGGACATTTGCAAGTAAAGATGTGTGGACAAAGGTTACACTTTGGGACACACTGTGACATACTATAGCTTCCACAACAAGATTCTGTTTTCTTTTGGAAGGAAGGTTGCAAGGGCAGATACTAGGGAAAGGGAGATGAGTGGAATTGGTGTGCATGATGGGAATTCACAAAGAATCAATACAAAGTTTTTTTTAAAGCAAAATTTTACAATATACAATAAAATAGGAACAAACCAACCAAACCAAAACAGTTGATGGATATTTAGTGTATTTGTGTTGAAAATTGCATGAATTGATTGCTTGTCTAGGGAAAACATAAGAAGAGAACAAAATTCTGTGTCTAAGGTGGGGGGAATAAAGTTTATTTTCCCTAGCCAGTGGCGAGTAAATTTGCAGCCAGTGGCTATCCCGTTAATGATCTGACAACCATTTGGTAGACCCTGCATGGAACATTTTACTTTTAGTGGGTAATGTTCACATCAACACATTTCTAATAAGATCATTCCTTTACATTAAGTTCTAGCCGAGGTGATACAGAAGGAAGGTGGGGGTGGGTATTTGAAAGCTTATGCCCTACTGACTTCTGAGAACTGTTTATGTTGGCCTTTCATGGTAGGATGTTAAATAGCATCACTTCGGTTAATTGGGGGTTCCTTACACTTCTATTTATCACCTTTTAAAGTGTGTCTTAATTTAAAAGCTGTCATCACAGATGGTGAAAGAAGCTGACTTAATCAGTGCATCTGCACGTTACTAGACACAGCAAAATATTCGAAGACCTCTGTAAAATAAATATGAACAGGGGAGTCCACATGACACTGGGGAAGGTTCATTATTCTTTGAACTGTTGAAAAAATCAATATAAATCACTTATATTCATGGTAAAAACCATTGTATTGTACTTAATACTCACAAGAACATAGCTCCAACAGTTTAACAGAGTTGCTTTTACGTTTTATTTTAGCCTAGGCTTTCCAAAAGACACACACATGCGCGTGTGCGTGCATACACACACACACACACACTCACACACACACTCACATATACACACACTCACACACACACTCACACACACACACACACACTCACACACACACACACACACTCACACTACATACACACACTCACACACACACACACACACACTCACACACACTCACACACACACTCACACACACACTCACACACACACACACACACACACACACACACACACACACACACTCACACACACACTCACACACACACACACACACACACACACACACTCACACACACACACACACTCTCACACACACTCCCACACACACGTCTACACACACACACACACTTATACACACACACACACACACACACTCACACACTCACACACACAGAGGGGGAGGGGCAGGAAGAGAGAGAGAGAGACAGAGAGACAGAAAGATACAGAAATACAGACAGAGACAGAGACACAGACAGAATTAGATCTACCTACTATCTGTCTTATATCTATCTAGTCATCTGCCTCTTTTAACAAGTAGGTGCCAAAGTAATGTATTTCACTGTTCTTGGAAACAATAGAATGCCATCAATATAGATGTTATAGGCTCTGGCTTCCACAGCTTTATAAACTCAGTCTTTAAATAACAGCCAGAGGACTTGCAGCTCAAAATTGTCAGTACTTTAATAATCTTCACCCAAAACAAGGGTTCTTCACTGGTGTGCATGATGCATGTATCAGCGAGTGGGCAGCTTAGAAATGAACTAGCTTGTTTTCCTCAGCGTTCGATATTCACCCCAGTTCCTACTCTTCCATATTTTAATGAAGATAAAAAGACACATGGACTTGTGTAGGCTCCGTTGGACATCCCCTCTGGATGGTTTTTCCTACTATTGCATTCTTGTAAGGAGGAGAAAGCACCCGTTTTCAGGCCTGCATTTTGTGAGGCACGGTAGTTTCATTTTATTTAGATTTTACATAGCTCTTAGTTTTAGAATGTATGTTACCACTGTCTATTGAAAATTAGTTGCTTACTTACACCCTAAGGATGTAAATATTTTTCCCCCAGGGACTCACTCCAATTCTCAAATGGTAATTCCTGAAAAGATGGCATTTGAAACATAAATAACATCAAGTTCTTTAATTCTTACGTAAGTAAAAAAAACATTCTCAACAATAACAACACTTTGCTTTTATCACTGCTGGCCATTTCATTATTTATACACTTTTGCAGCCTCAGAACTTTGGCAGCCACTGGTTAGCTCTCACACATGCACACTGACTGTAGATTTTGGAACCTTGACAATCACAGAGGTGACCCATATTTAAGCTTTGTTAAGAGCCTCTTTCTCGCTGCATGCTGTGGACACATGGGTGTAATCTGGGATGTCTTTTATTCCTCTGGCTTAGAGAGTCGTGCTGAGCCTGGGTCAGTGGACATCTCTGGGTTACTCTTCTTACTCACGGAAAATTTCCACCACTTTTTGGCATATTCCTGAAGCTCACTACATCACATGCCTGTGAATGCTTATTATAGTCTGGGGTTACCATCTCCAAGTGCAGCCATTCATTCGCTTAGACACCCGTGCTTTGGAGTCTGTCCTCCTGGTATATCAGGAGGAGCTGTAAGTGCCTGGATATGGAAGTGTGGATTTCTTATTGTACACCTCAGAGAAGTCTCTCTCTCTCTCTCTCTCTCTCTCTCTCTCTCTCTCTCTCTCTCTCTCTTCCTCTCTCTCTCTCTCTCTCTTCCTCTCTCTCTCTCTCTCTGTGTGAGTGTGTGTCTCTGTGCATCTGTGTGAATGTGTCTGTGTATGGGTGTGCCTGTGAGTGAGTGTGTGTGTGAATGTGTGTGTGAGTGTGTGTGTGTGTGTGTGTGTGTGTAGTGTGTATGTGTGTGTGTGTGTGTATATGTGTGTGTGTGTGTGTGTGTGTGTGTGTGTGTGTGTGTGTGAGTGTGTGTATGTGTGTGTGAGTGTGTGTGTACATGTGTATGTGTGTGTGAGTGTGTGTGTGTGTGTGTGTTTTCCTACTTCCTTATTAGATTCTGGAATCTTTCAACATAGGGACCAAGATTGTACCTACAGTTTCTCTTAATATGTCTGACAAGTTAGGAGCAGAAAGATTATCTGGGAAATATTTTACGACATAAACAAGTGAGGTTAAGGACAACCAAGATTGGCTCACGAGTCCCATAAGAATCTAAGAATTTCTTACTATTTTGTTCTTTGGGGAGTATTTTGTAGAAATAGATATTCCCATTTATCATGGTTTTATCAACTCTTGATGTTCTCTCTTGTCACAGAATGAGAAAGAAATCATGTGAGTCTTGGCATGTGTCAAAAGCTCCTGCACTGGCATTGAGCTTTGTAGAGTAGGTATTTCTTTTATATATTTGTGTTTTAGCTGGGTCTGATGGTAAACACATTTAATCTCAGTACTTGAGGGCAGATGCAGGTGGATCTCTGTACGTTCAAGGCTAGCCTAGTCTGCATAGTGAGTTCCAGGGCTACGTGGAATATAACCTGTCTCAACTCACTCCATCCCCCAAAACCTAAATAAGGTTTTTAATCTTCAGTGTTATGTACTTGTGTGTGTCTTTGTATAGCTAAGTGTACGTGAAGGCAGGTGCCTGCAGAGGATACAAGAGGGAACTGGATAGCCCCCCTCACCCTAGGGGAGGTGGTGAGTTTCCTGATGTGGGTATTAGGACATGAACTCTTAGGTCCTCAGGAAAAAGTAGCATCTACCCAGCTTCAGAATTGGGACTTTACTTGTGCCCCCAATTTTGTCTTTAAAGTGACAAACTTATAAGGAAAATGTGGAGGGGAATTTTATCATGAAGATTTTCAAAGTGGATGTAATGGGAGACCTATCACCCCCACATATCTGCAATCATCTTCTGAGGTCTCAGAGTTGCAAAAACTGAGCTGGAGAATGCAGAACTTTCCCATAGTGCATGTCAACATCAAGGCTGGACTAATGTGGACACACACACACAGACACACACACACAGAGAGACACACATACACACACACACACAGACACAGAGAGACAGAGACATACACAGACACACAGAGAGAGAGAGACGAGACAGAGAGAGACAGAGAGAGACAGAGACGCACACAGACACACACGGAGACACACAGAGACGCACTCAGAGGCATACATGCACATATAGGATCTGTTATTGTCACACTATTGAATAACAAACTCATGTTTCATTGAAGTATACTGTGGGTTTGGGGATAGTCAGACTTTTACTACTACACCAAAGGAGGAGTTAAGAATAATTAGTTCTATTTTTCTGGTAGAAGTATTATTTGTAAGAAAAGAGAGGCGATGCCACATACTGAAAATGAGGTACTTAGTAATAATGACTGATTATAAGAGCCATCAAGGAAATGGGGAATTTAAGAATCAAAGCAGGCTGTTTCTCTGTGCAGGAAAACCATTGGGCATGCAGATTTTCCTGGGATCTAGCTTTGACACGTTACATGGCTGATTGACATATTTTTGCTTCATGGATGAGCAACTTAAGCGAAACCAGACTTTCCTAGTATGAACATCTCTTTTGCTAAGATAAAGGTTGTTTCCTCAGTGGAAGAAGTACAGTGCAGTGCTAGATTCTAGAGGTAAAAGCGTAGTCGGGGGAGACAGGCTTGTAAAGCCTGGTTATAGCATTAAACTGTGGGAAAGTCCTATACCTCAGCTATGACCAGTATATAAACCCAACCAAAACATCAGTGTCTACACCTCCCCTGTCTGCTGTGAAGCCAGCAGGTGACTGGAAGAGAGAACACATATTGCTGTAAATGCCACCGGCTTCACAACTTGTCCAGAGAATGGGTTGAACAACTTTGGCAAGTGCAGGGCAGCTTCTGGTGAATGAGGTTTGGAGGGAATGAGCTTGGTGAATAGGTTTAAGTACTAGGTAATCACACTGTGATCACTCCTTCTATGCTTCAGATATAAAAAGCCTTGACGGGCAAGGTTCAGAAGGAGATTACATCAATCTGTCGTTCCAGTCATTTCCATAATGTGGTTGCTCACCATTTTTATATACCTTGTAGGCAATGTTAGGGCCTATACAGATGACTAACACAAAATGCACTCACGAGTTCACTACATGATTCACAGCTTCGATCTCACTAGTCATAGTCGGGGGGGGGCACATCTCATTGCCATGACAATGGTTCTCACAGAAATCAAGGTGTCCTGGAAGAGGATGACCCAAGAAGAGCTTAGGTGCTGCATTCCAAGATTGCCCTGCTTTATGCTCCAATTTCAATTTCCAGCTCTGGAGAGAGGGGCAGGAGAGGGGAAGGGGAAGTGGAGGGGAGGGGAAGAGGAAGGAGGAGGGAGGGGAGGGAGGGAGAGGAGGAGAGAGAGAGGAGAGAGAGAGAGAGAGAGAGAGTAAGGGGAGAGGCAGGGTATGTGGGATTTAAGGACACTTCACAGGTCGGTTTCCTTTGGCTGAGAAATGAAGCCAATGAAAATCTTTACAGAATATTGCACAGTGAGTGTCCTATGTGTCCAATGCATGCCCACTGTTTAGCACAAAACTTGTCTCCCTTCAAGTACTCAATGAAATATCTCAGTTAAGATTTTATAGGAGGGAGCCAGAAGCTTGGAGACAGAGAAACCATGACTGCAGCCCTTCTGCTGTTCAGATGTCTGTAAACTCTGCCCACTTATTTATGGAAGCATTGCCTCTATGATCTATAACACGAAGATAGTATTTGTATATATCTTGCAGAAATATGAAATGGTTAAATAGTTATAAAGTGATCAACAAATGAGCATATATCCCTTCCTGTGATTTTCAGGTTAGAAAGTATAAAATCCCAAAAGGTCTTTTATAAGAATCCCCGACTATTAGCCTCCATGAACTATCAACAGAAATCTCATAAATCACTCACAGATGAGCTCCTGCTTCAGGAGGCCCTGTCCTGTAGAGCTATCATAATGCTTTCTGCAGTAATTAGCATGTCTATATGGGAATGGCGTAGGGAGATGAAGGTTTGAGACTTTTCATTGCTAGTTTGATCACAAAGATATATCTTCTGTGTGACCATAGCGGCATTGGTTGACCTTTCTGTGCCTTAAGGCATGTAGACATACGCCTTCTGCCTAGCTTCAAAAGCCTATCGCTTACATGGCCCCTTTGAAGTCGGGTGTATGTTCTACAGAGTGCAGAGTGTGGCCAGAGGCAAATCTAGTCCTTTGTGTAAAACAGAAGAAAGGCCAGGATAGTAACATATTGGTTGTTGATCACATTTACACAATATAGCACTCACATGAGTCTGAATTTGTCTGTAAGCCTGTGTATTTGTAGATGTGTAGTGTGTGCATATGAATAAATTATAGAAACATTTGTATTAGTGTGTACATAATATACTGCTGTGTATTTACAGTTATGTGTAGACATTTATGTCCATGGAAACCATACATTAAATATAATTAACATGGACTTTCTAATTTTTCAACTTTCAGGAATAACATAAATAATATCATTTGAGAATATTAATTATGTGATATTTCTTTAAATATATTTACAGTTGTATATATAATAAGAAAAAAACGTTCTAAAGTAGTTTAAGTCTTTGGAGCCCAAGCCTTCAAAGCTTTGAGCAGCCTTAAGGTTTTCTCTCATGTGTGTTCATGCAAAGTATGATGCAGAAATGAAATATCACCAGTATCATAGGGATCTGCATGCAACACTTACCATAGCTCCCACCTGGTGGGAGATGTTCCAAGAGTGCATTTTAGGATAACTCATCCTAGATTGTGAAATTTTCTTTATTAATAGCTACAGGGTAAAACCCGTTTGAGGAGAAAGTGGTACTGGGCTTTATGGATGTCAGAGTCTCATACCATTTGCAGACCAACCATTGTACAGTTATAAGACTGGGTCTTTCCTTCAGGCATTTCTCTGTGGAGTAGTTGTCACACAGTATGGGGACACATAGGCCTACTAAGCATGACAAAGAACAGATTTACTGTCCTCAGTTTTAGGTAAGTGTGGCAAGAATGAATAAAGACTCTTTTGTCCTGTACCAGCACAGAGAAACTTCCTACCTTACAATGTGTTCAACCTAATCCCCACCTTAGAGAAAGGCAGGAAGTATGAACGAATGCCTACAAGTAGCCTATAATGTCTGCATTGAAGTCCCTTATGGCTGAAATACACCTCTGACCCACACGTCCTTGCCATTCATCTATACGACACTTACCTAACCACTTTTGTTTCAGGTTTTGATTTTTGAAAGCGATGCAGTATCTTAAGAATTCAAATGGTGTTTATTTAATCCTTTTAGAAGGGCCTCATAGCAGTGAAAAATCCATCCAGCTCTTGTCACGCAAAGGCTTCAGCAGAGGAGCATTCCCTCACAATGACATGAAAGATGGAATTCTGCTATTAACTTATTAAGGTTCAGCTTCAGAATGGGCAGCTTCTTTTACGTCCAAAGCTAAAATTTCACAAGTTTCATCTAAAGTGTGTTGGGCTTTTTTTGGGGGGGGGGAATGCTTCAAAAATAAACCATTTGGAAATTCCTTAATTAGATCTAAGACTTGTCATACAGAGATCTGGCTCTGTAAGTAGACCATATTTTCTTGGCAGTTGCTTTATTTAGTGATGCTGAATTTACACTATAAATAAGGAACAAAATTCCAGCATGCTAACACTCCAAATATCTTTTTTTTTGTCCCTTTGAAAACAGAAAGCAAAGAAATCTGAGGAGATTTATAGAGAGTGAGTCAAATTGAAACCTCTTTGGAAACATCTTTCCTGTGTTTTCTTTTAAATGAAGGAGCATGCGAATGGGTAATATGAAGCTTGAAGCACACATTAGAATATATTTCTCTAAAAACGCATCACACAATCCGCATTCATAAAGCACCGTGGCTCAGCTCTGGAAGACTTGCATGCCCAAGGGTCATCACGGGGGTATAGACTGTATATAAATACCAACTGCCATTAGTTCAGTCAGTGTGAATATGAAGTCCTGTAGGTCAAGATAACATGCACACAGGGTGACACAGCAGTACCAGGCTGCAATAGTGCAGACCCCAGTATATTTCATATTTGATGGTATTCCCTCCCTACTAGAGCAGCCTGCCGTTTTCAGACAGTGGTTAAAGGACAATAACTGTATGGCTTATGGTATAAAAAATAAGGAAGAGTAACACTATTCAACAGTGGTGGTGTGGAAAGTCACACAGGGAAGAAACTGTGTGGGGTATGTACCACTGAGGTGTCCTCATTCTTAAGCACCGATGATGGCCTCTAGCCCAGCATCTGATAGTTGTCCTCATAGTAGGTCCTTACTAAATACTTGTGCTAAATGTGAAAGCTTCTTCAGTGTCTAACTTCTCCAACTCGGTATCTCACTCCCTTGCTTCATAGTTGCTGCTGATTCAATGCACACACACACCACTTCTTTAGAGGGAGATGAAAATAATTTCTGTGAGGTGATTTTCTGAGGTCTACAGTCTTCACTTTCATCTAGTCATTAAGTGACTGATCTAAGTAATCTTTATGACTGGTCACCTACCACCTCTAGTAGATTTGAGTAAAATTATTGCCTAGATGTTTTACACTTCTGTTCCAACTTCAAGTTCTGCTTTGAAGGTAAAATGTCAATGCCAGTGTTTTCCAAGAGGGCAGGTATCTTTCTCCAAAAAAATACCAAAAATCCACTGTTCCTCTTACGGCTCAAAATAACCCTCTGCATATCGTTTTAGAGGGCTTGTTGTCTTTTTGTTCTTGAATGTAATTGTTTTCTATGAAATTCTTACATCAGCTACTGCTTTGCAAGCAAGAGTTGATAATTTACTCATCTCTGTGGCTCTCATGAAACATTTCTCTAAGATTCCTTTGTTCCCCAATCCAGCTAGCTTTCCTTCCATACTGTCATCCCGTCCTGTACTTCTAACAGGTTTCTTTTATTGTAATTAAAGTTATACAAATTTGTTTTGTATATATAATTTGTTTTTAATGCCGTCTCCCTTACAAGAACTATATGGAGTGTACAGCACTGAGCTTTTCTCATCCTGAAGTATGAATGAGATTCTCAATCCCAGAATATAATAGTTGTGCTCATAATATATCCTTAATAAATACTTACGGTAAAAGCAAATCTTAAAAAACTCACAAGGGTTTATGGGCATAGTCTCTAGTAAATACCTTATTTTTGCCATGTATTCAATACAAACACACACACACACACACACACACACACACACACACGGATAGACTATAGGTAGATACATATATAAATAGATGATAGATTATAAAGTAGATAAATAGGTATGTGAATGGACATATGATAGGTTATAGATAGATGAATGATAAATGATAGATAGATGATAGGTAGGTAGATAGATAGATAGATAGATTGATTGATTGATTGATAGATGATAGATGAGCTGAGACCTGAAAATTCATACATATTCATCCTCACATGGTCATACTGCTTTGCTCTCTGAAGGATCATGATCCAGAAAGCATGGATGAGTACACCCAGCACAACTGTACCAAACCCTTATACCTTGTCCCTGTGAAACAGAAACCCTTTGCCTTACTGTCTTTCCCCACCACAATGTCTATTATCTCATGAGTAGAGAATATAGTTGAGGGATAGTACTCTGGGTGTTATGGACTGACCCTGAGTAAACTTTCTTGACCTTTATAACCTAGATTACTGTAGATTATAAAACTTCATTCTCCTCATTACTCCCATGTGTTCATAGCAACTTGGTTTCGTGCAACTGGCTGCATCTGAAACTTTCTATTCTCACCAGACTCAGATGAATAAGTAATCAATTGGCACACGGTGGGAGGGGCACACGGTGGGTAGGTGAAAGGATTAGTGTTGTTCATTAGCATAATAATGGTTTCTGAATATTTGTCTCCATCAGAACATCCCTTGATTCTAGACATCTTCTTTTAGATGTCCTATGTTAGAGATTGTCTATTTATCTATTTAATGTCAATTATGTCATTTTTCTCTGTATCATGGTTATGTCTCCGGACACACTTCCTTGCTTTGAGTTCAGCTAGAGATAGCCGTGTGATGAGGTTTCATACTAGAGTTTTCATAGAAGTTATATTCATCTTTTCTAGGCCTTCCCCATGAAACCTGTATTTATAGTCTACTCTTGACTGACGTCTATGCGTGCTGGATGTTCAAGGTTTCAAAGAGAACTGTGTAGCTCTAAGAATGACTGTGTCTCAGAATTCCTGTGTTTGGGTCTGAAATGTCCTATGTAAGCCTCTGTCTTGAGTGCCTCCTTCATGAGTTTCTTTCAGACAGTCTGTCATAGTGACAAGGAAAATGACTAAGACACTGTGTAGAATGTCTTTATATTCCAGACATAGAGGTATTGGGGGTTTCTGAACAATAGATATACAACTATTTCAATTATGCAAGGTGAAGAGGCCTACTGAGAAACTGTGTTCACAGTTACCAAGGGTTGGCCTCAAGCTGAGTGTTCTCACCTCTGATTATCCCAAAGTCCAGATTTCTTGAACATATCTAATCTGCTTTAATAACTCATACATTTCCTCATCCATTATCCACATTTCCAGGAAGAATAGTCACGATTTTTACAAACAGCCACAAAGAAGCCTGCAAACCGAAACAAACCCAACCCAACCAGCCAACCAAGCAACTACATGACCAGACAGACAAACCCCCCAAACCCAACCCCCCAAACAAACAAAACACTCCAAAACAAAACCGAAGACATGTCAAACAACAGATGTAATTTTCCCAGAGTAAAGTATATTTTTTCACACTTTTATTCAGTACATGTTATATCTAAAACACCCATTTCTTCCACTTCTAATTTGACTCATTTCATTGTCTCAATAAGGTCCAGTTAAACGATTATCTTCCCGTTCTTCCTAACCTTCCATATCTGTGTTAATTGCTTTCTCCCCTGCACTCATGCACTCCCAGATTCCTCTCAGGTATCCCCCAATTGACTATGAGATGCTAGGCCAAAGCACCAGTCTTAAATATTTTAGATATTGCATGCTTACTTTTGTGAGTGGTAGTGAGACATTCAAAACGGATTTGTTGAATTATTTTTTAATGATCACATAATTCACTATCAAAGAAAAATATGGCCTTATTTTTCACGTAGCAGGAAGGTATAACTCCAATTTGCAAGAAAGGTATGTCTATTTTTATAACAGTCATGTTTGCTTACATTTAATAAAATGTTTATTGTGTGTTTCATACTGGACTAAAATCTCTCTGTAATTCAACTTGTTTAATTCTTAGAATGGCTCGATGAAGTGGCTATCATTGCTGTAACACTTTAATGTAATGTGTGAATTAGTTTGTAGCTATTGATAAATTATAGCTGTGAGACAAGCTGCCCCCCAGAGGTACTGAAGGAAGGTGTAATTGATTTTGTTCTCAAGGTAGCAAAACTTTTGAGAATCTCTTCATTTCTTTCTTGACTACCACAACTTAACAATGTATAAAGTGCATAGAGAAAATAATATACAACATGGAAAATTACATTTGATATTTTCAAGATAAAGTTTGGCTATTCATAAGTATTCATAAATATATAACCTGATATATTTTGAGACTAGTAGATACATTCTAAGAAAATCATCATTAGGCTTAAGAATGTTCATAAAATAACCAGGGAGTTTTGCTTTTTTGAGTATGTGGGAAATTCTCTTGATCACATTATTCAGAGTAGAGCTTCAAAGGAAATAAATAGCAGGCTATCAGAAAACAGTTGAACACCACTAAATATTAATTGATAAGCAAGTCTGTTACCTCTAAATACCTCATCCTAATGATGTCACTATACCTAATACTTATGTGGTAATTAAAAATATGTATTAATAACAATCAGTGTGAAGTCATGGAACCAGCTATGCCATCCAGTAGAACATATGACAAACAAACTATTTATGATACCTTAATAGGCTATTACATTCATCGGTCAGAAACATGAGGGTATGGTTATTTGGTTCAGAACTTACAGTTGAGTTAGTAGGTAACACACACACAGAACGCTGATATCATTGGTTTATCTTCTAAATCATTTCGTTACTCTTGTGTCTCTGTCCTAACAGTCTAACACTTATTCTAGTATTATTGTCCTGATCCAGAGTCCCCATATTCACTTCTTCATGATGGTTCCTGCCAACCTCTCTAGTCACCATCTAGTAAAGTCACTCTGGACCTCTCTTCTTCCCCTCTAGCAGACCCAGCTATATCCATTTATCGCTCCTTAGAAAATTTCTCCCGATCCACCAACCGCCTTTTCTTAGTTCCAGAGGCTCTATCACTAGTTCGGTTGTCACTCCTCACTAGTGCCTAATGCATTTCATCTCTGGAGGAAAGGTCTCATCTTCCTAATTAGATCTCAGGATCACAGACTTTAGGGCCTGCATCTTTGATGTACCACAATCCCCCACAGTAAAGAAGAAGGGAAACTAATATTTACTGAGTTCCTGCTGTGTGTCAGGCTCTATGCTAGATTCCTCATAAATATTATCTGGCCCAATTCTCACAGCAACACCAAGAGTTATGCATTATTAACTCATTCTCAGAGATAAGGAATCCAAGGCCTCAAGAGGTAGTGTATTAGTCCACATCACACGGCTAGTCATTAATAGAGTTGGTCTTCTTGCACCTTCTTGCCCATTTCCAAAGTTCCTGGTTTTCCAATATACTTGTGTGCATGCATGTGTACATGCATGCATGCATGTGTGTGTGTGTATGTGTGTGTGTGTGTGTGTGTGTTTACTTTGAATCCATCAATACCTTCAAGTACATGTTTTATATTATCACTTCACATATCCCAGATTTAAAAAACACTCTACTTATATTTATCCAACCACGGGAAGATTGCCAGCCTCCATGGGGGAAGTCCGTGCCCTTTGTGAGTGCACATGCGTGTTCATCAGGATATAGAGAACCTTTAACACATATGACTAACTAATGGCAGTCTAGAAAACTGAATTGTAGCAGAGATCTCTTTAGCCTTCAAAATTCCCAGCTTTGATTACACTCTCCAGGGCACTGATATTTTTGCCAACCCTCTACTTAAAATAAAATGCCTACACTGCAGAATTACAGGGCAATTGAAAGACGTCTAAATCTCCTGGCAAACAAATCCCTAGGAAATCGAATCAATATGTAATAAAATTGTAATGAAGGATGAAATTTAATGAAATTCTATTATTTTTGTCCCTTTTAAAAGGCTTTTCTGGTATTATATATTGGTTAATAGTAATTTCCATGGAATCCACTTTAATATATCTTAATTACCTTCAGGAAATCAATCAACATGTTTCTTTCCTTACCTACAGAGTTCCCTTAGTTTAGTACAATATGCAAAGTTCTCCCCTCCTTATTTTTGGGTCTTCTAACCTGGAGTTGGCTAAAGATATTATGATCCATGTGCATCACTGACTGAACATTGAAGATTATGGATAGGTTAATGGGTCTGGAACCTGGCGAGATAGAGAATGAGGCATCAATGGGGAAATCAGCCCTACCAGGCCAATAGCATTTCCTCTGCTGGAATAGATCCTTCATTGCAGTTTTGAAGCCCCTAAAAGGTGCAAAATGTATTGTTTTATACCAACCAATCTTACGGATGTCAATACATTTATGACAGCTTGGATATTTCTAAGACTTGAAGAAAAGTTGATTCTATATTTTAATATATAATTAACAATAATTTGTAAATAATGAATTTCATGCTCTGAAGAAAAATTACTGATCTTCCTTTTTTCGTGTGTGTGTGTGTGTGTGTGTGTGTGTGTGTGTGTGTGTGTGTGTGTGGTGTAACGTGTGAAGTGTTGGCTGTGTGAAGTGTGTGAAGTGTTGGGATTCTGCAGTGTGATTTCTGTGACTCCCAATATTGGAATCTTACGCTGTCACCCTGAGCTCATGATTTCAGGTGGGAATAAGCCACAGCACACGGACCCTCAAGCAAAGAAGATGAAAATTTCTGGGTGTCCTACAGAACAGAATTGATGGAGTTAGAAAATAGATGACACAGACAGAGTTGTTTCTAACCAGAACACTTTTTCAGAGTTTTCTAAAGGCATCATTAGCTCTCTGTGCAAATCATTTAGAACAGAACTCATGAGAGCATCAGCAAATGATCTTTCTAAACCTGAAGTTAGATTAATCAGGCATTTGTAGTCTGGGACGTATGCTATTTGTGTTCCAAAAGGATCCATGTGTCATGGGTTTTAGAGAGAAAATAAAGAAAACCACTAAAGCATGAAGCAACTATTAGATATATAATTTTCTTAATAATTTAAAAAATTTAGTTAAAATATTATTACATCATTCCTCTTCCTTTTCCTTCTTTCAACCCTTCCCGTGTCCTCCGGCTCCAATTCCTCCCAATTCTCACTTAACTACCCTTTAATTGTAAAAGTTTTATTCCAAAAAGGAGAGGAAGATATAGATACTGCAGTGGAAACATTCTCAAACTGAGATATTATTATTATTATTATTATTATTATTATTATTATTATTATTATTACTTCCCTGAGTGTCGCCCATCTGTATGTATATTTATGTATTTATTTTCTCAGTTTCTGATTCAAAAATTCTAGGAGGGGGGAAATACATCTAGTGACCTTTAATATTCATACCATAATTGTTCTCTTCATAATAAGTAGTAGGTTTTTTAAAGTTCATGGAGGGCTGGCAGGAGGGAACAGGCTGTGTTGGGCAGTGTGTGGGAGACGTAACTGCTTGTACTACCTATTGAACTCCACATGATCTTGGCCTGGGTCTGACCCAGAAGATTGAGATGGTGCAAGACCTGTGGAAATCTCCCAAATACTGGGCCAAAATAGTGGACAAATGATGCAATTCTTGACTTTTCTGGTAAAAACTTCTTTAAACTCTTTTACTAATCATAATTTTAGCAGATATCATTTCTCTTAACTAAAAGGACACTCCTTTAACACAGTGAAGATAGTGTTGACTGCTATTTGGAAAATATATTTCAGACTATCAGTTTATTTCCTTTATATTTGCCAGTTATGGAACATCACAAGTTAAGTGGGCATGCTGTGTAAGTGAATTTCAGTGTTTAGGAGGCTAAAGCAAGAGGATAAGTTTAGGACAGCCTCGGCTTAACTTGAAACTCCTTCTCAAAAAAAGAAAGAAAGAAAGAAAGAAAGAAAGAAAGAAAGAAAGAAAGAAAGAAAGAAAGACAGACAAAGATAATAAAAGAAAAAATAAAATTATTATCAATTCACATTTAAGAAACATATACAAGTAGGAGAATTTGGTACGAATTTCAGGCAACCTTTGGTTGAGTAGACCTTACAGTTTATACTTCCTGTTTGCTTTGCACTGTTCACAGAATTGGGAATGATTGCACATATAAGATTGTTTACTGACAATGTTAGTCAAAGAGGAAGAGGCCATGAATTTAAATTGAAGCAGAGTGTGGGAAGTGGGTATTTTTTCTTCTTTTTTTGTCATTTAATGATAAGACTCAGTACAATAGTTCTCAACCTCTGAGTTGCAATCCAAAGACAATTATAAAACACTCATACTTACAGATATTCATAATACAGTTATGAAATAGTAAAAAAATATGGTTGGGTCATCACAACATGAGGAACTGCATTAAAGGGTTGCAGTCTTGGGAAGGTTGAGAACCACTGCTCTAGTGTGTTCCTGGGCTCTCCAAAAAGTGCCTCCAACCTGCATCTCAGATGCAGACCATAATCAATTATTAGCAATTATGAGCTTGAGAAAGGACTGAATACCATGGCCAGCTCCATCCTTGCAGCAGCTCTGCAAAAGCCCCCTTACTCACTAGTCTTAGAAGGAAGACTCTCAGCTCAGTAGCACAGTCTAAGTTATTGTGCAGGCCACAGAGGTATTATACAGTTCTGTCTAGTCAACTATCAGTCACGTGTCACTACTACGCTATCCTTGTCATTGGATCCTCGTCAGTTGTCCCCCTGAGATTCTAATATCTCAACTAAGATACATTGTTTGTTTGTTTGTTTTGAGACAGAAGGCTACTAGGTAGTGTACACTGGCCTCAAACACATAGTCCTCCTGTCTCATCTTAGTGCCCGGTTTACAATCAAGTGCCAGCATGTTCAACTCAACCAAATCATTTCTAATGTAGCCTGTTTCAAATAATATCTACTTTTATAAATCTCACACCAGTCCTTGGTTCTTTCTGATTTTGTCACCAATAGATTATTTATACGTTACCACTGGGGATATCCATGAACACAGAAAGAATCTTCTTCTGACTTGTAGTATCTGTTGTACCCAGCTCAGAATCTACCACATAATATATGCCTAATGGATGCTTGAGTAAATTAACAATTGCTTTTGCCCTTTAAATAAAGCCATCCTATAGTTCATTAGGACAAGTAAATCCAGTTTAGTGTATTAACAGCTCCTAATTGCTTCAAGGTTATTACTGCCTGGATCGCATTAATATTAATAATGAAAATTCCTACAAGATCTACAGGATTTTATTCCATCCAAAGCACCTCAGCATTTAGACCATTTAATCCTTAGAGCAGTCCTATGGGATGAGGCCTTTACTATCCCCATTTTACAGAAAATAAGTGGTCTGAAAATTACGAAACACTACAAAACAGAGACATAGGTCCATGCTTCCTTTGTCTCTCTGAAGCCTTACACTTCGTATATAAGGGTAAAATTGTATCTCAAATGCTGTATGGGTTGGGTATTTCATGTGCAACAGTAACAAAACTGCTGAACAGGCTGAAGTCAGATGTGACAATGGGATAATCTACGCGCTTTGGTGAACAGATGGTGTGATGCCAGAGAAGAAGAAGGGGAGAGCCATTTCAACAGGAGCCTGAAGTTTAGAACTTGGGTAACTGGAAGTTTGTGGTGTTGATGAT
Organism: Rattus rattus; assembly: GCF_011064425.1. Taxonomy (NCBI): domain Eukaryota; kingdom Metazoa; phylum Chordata; class Mammalia; order Rodentia; family Muridae; genus Rattus; species Rattus rattus. The sequence goes on from NC_046165.1 coordinate 20,498,817, forward strand.
GAAACATACCCAAGCCAGAAGTCTACGGAAAATATAATCTGGAAACATGGAGAGGTAGCAGGTCATTGGGTTCTCATCCTTCCGCTTCAGTGGATGTGACGCCCCGCTTGAGTTGGAGCTTAGAACTGAATGGTTACTTTGCTCAATTGCCATGTCATGTGAGTGAGAATTAAATCCGGTTGACACGATCGACTCGCCTTCGGAACTGTGAGTGGGTGCAGAGGCAGCATCTCTACCCTAGGCTAATCTGACTCACAGACATTGAGATATAAGGACAGATGACTGAGTAAAGAATATTCACGTTTTGTTTTCATTCCAGTCTCATTTTATTTTCCTCCCAATTGCTGTTCGTGAACACTGTGTTGTGTTTACAAAAATAGGACCCTTGAATTGTGCTTGGTTCTAACCTAAAGAGGCTTAGGAATTGGAAAGAACTTTCATCTACTTGTTGATGGTGCAGAATAGAATGATCTAGAACCTGAAGTTAGAAGTCCTGAGATAGACTCTTCATTGCTACCTAGCCATATCTCAGGGAAAATATTTTACCTGGTCTGAAACCAATTTATTAGTTATCAATTATTTGAGTTATACTAAGTAATGATAATATACATATACATATATGTATATATATTTGTATATGATGAACAAAGGATCAGAAGAAATGTTTCTGAAAAAACAGAAATATAGCTAAAAGATATGAGGTAAAATAATTAACATCTCCCATAATTATTGTGTCTATTCATCCTTTGATTGACACCCTGGTTGTTTCATTTCCTAGCTCCCATAGATGAAGCAGAAATGGACATGGTTGAGCAGGTCATTTCTACAGTAGGATATAAAGTTCCTAAGGTATATTCTCAAGAGTAGCATAGCTGGAACATGTGCTAGTCATTTTACAGCTCTTTCAGAGACTTCCATACTGATTTCTGTACTGGTTACATCACTCTGCATCCCCACCAACAGTGAGTCTTTCCTTTTTGCCACATTCAAGTCAACATTTATCTTTAAAAAAATTTCATAGCCATTATGATGGGCATAAAATAAAATATCAGAGTAGTTCTAATTCTCTTTTTATTGATGACTAAAGATATTAAACACCTAAAACAATTCTCAGCTATTTGAAATTTATTTTTAAGAACACTTTATTTAGCTCTGTGGCCCATTTTAATTGGGTTGTTTGTTTTCTTGATGTTAACCTTTTAGATATTCTAATTCTAATCCCCTGTCTGATGTATGACTAGTAAAAAAATAAGTGATACATCTAATAAATGAAAATTAAAATACAACCAGAAACCAAACACTCCTATTAAGATGGCTATTATAACAAAAATAGAAGGTAAATTTGGCTAACAGGTGAAGGGGGAGTCTTTGAATATTTTGGTGGTATTTTACATTAGGACAATTTGGAAAATAGATAAGTTTCTTTTTAAAAAGCATGATTTTCATTTGATGAAGCAGTTCTAACATCTCTTGAGTTTATATCCAAAATCAGTATGTTAAAGAAAAGCCCTTATTCCATCCTTAAGATGACAACTTGCCAGTTTAATCAATGGATGAATGGTTTTAAAACTGTGATTAAAAATACACAGTAATGTTCAGTTTTCAAAAGTTATTGGTGAAGAAAGTCTTCAGACTCCCAAAGCAATGCAGACTAGTGTTGTTGCCCTTGATTGCATCCTAGAACTTGAAGGTAAGGCTGTAGTGCTAACAACATCTCACAATTTGGACACAATACTTGAGGAATCAAGACGAAATGATCTGGATGCTTCCACTCTGAGGACTGTCTCTCATAGTATGGGAAGATGATATGGAAACTGCCAAGGGATAGGAGCAACCAGTTTTCCCACCCATTGACAAAGTCTATGAACCACAACAGTCAATACATCAGCAGATTGAGCAACAGCGGCACTACTATGGTGGGGGCAACCAACAAGTGTAATTGCACTTAAAGCTCACACAGTAGGACAGAATTGCTGGAAAGGCCATAGGCATAAGAAAACGATTTCTGCCATGTTCCTGAGCCAATACAATTTCTAAATCTATTCTGAATACCCTTATATCTATGGACAGATGCATCTTCAGCCATTGTCAAAGAAATTTCATTTTATAGTGATGGAAACTATCACAAGAAATCACAACAAATCAAAATGCAGACAAGCAACAGTGGGGTGCCAAACTCCAACTGATACATCTTTATTATAATGTTTACATCTAAGGGTCAGAAAGACGGTAAGAGCAAGAATATCAGGGTGTCTGCTGTGAGAGAGTGCCTTTTATGTATGACCAGGAATCTGTACCATGAACTCTCAACATTATGATTGTCTGAATAATACCTGCCCAACAATACTACCAGTTGACATATCAACAAAAATGGGAAATCTCACAAGACCCCACTTTTAAAGGAAGAACTACAAATGGTCAGTGCCTGCTAGCTGAGAGACTGAGAGGGTAAATCAGTCTCTTACAAGCATGAGCTCCCAAATGTATTGTATAATCCATGTAGTCATTCCTTGATATATATATTTAAGTTATATATACATGTGAATGTACATATATGAACATAAACATATGTGTGTATAAAAATAATAATGGAAGAGATCCATAATGCATCTTGAGGAGACACAAAATGAGTTGGAGTGGGGAAATGGGCAGGATTGATATAGATGCAGGAATCATATACGAAGTTCTTGAAAATATAAAATTACTTTGTTTACAATTTTTCAACATAGTTTTTCTTTTATCTTTGAGAATATAATATAATTACATCATTTCTCCTTCCCTTTCCTCCTCCCAAGATCTCCCATATACCCATCCTTGCTTTATTTCAAATATATGGCCTGTTCTCTAAATAATTTCTCAACCACATATGTTTTTACATATGAATATATGTTGTTATATATACATGATATATATCTCCATATATATAACTCACTCAATCTTCATAATGTTACTTTTGTGTATGTTCCCAGGGCTGACAATTTGGTATTAGATAATGAATTGTGTGTTTCTCAATTCTCACAGTAGTGAATAATGTTTAAAAAAAAAAAGCTTAGGACTTAAAGAAACAAATACCTAGGCAGATTTGTAGATGGGCACACTAAGGACCCACTAGAATGTAGCAAGAACGGCCAACGTAGATGCAAACAAGAAGCCCATGGTGACTTTTTCTCGAATATCTGGTACAGATGAACTGTCTCTGATTACAGATCCAGGGCCCTAGGACCAGGTAGATTATTACAGATTCTAAGTTTTAAGTCTTTTTTTCCATCCACAGGGAAATAAAGTTGTCTTCCTCACCGTTGAAGAACTGCATTATTCTTGGAACACAAACAGTCATTTCTTTATCTCCCCACTTTCATTAAGTGTGCATCAACTTTTGAAACACACTGAGAGTTGGTCACCATTGATTTTGGTTTGTTTGTTTTTGTTGTTGTTTGTTTTTGGATCCTCAAGCACTATTTCTCAGAAGTCTTCTCTCCTCCTAACCCCTTTCTGAGCCTCTCCTCAGATTGATTCTCTTTCAGTTTCCCCATCTTTGGGTCTCACCAAAGGCTATTTCTTTCCCCCACATACGTGGGCTCCCTATTGTCCTCTTTACTTTCCTCTGTCAGCAGCTAACGCACTTCAAGTTCATCTCTGCTGAGAAGTATCTCTTACATCCTGCCACCACCATATTATTGCTATTCTCCCATCCTTGTCTGTGGATGCCGCCTGGACCTCCTCATCAACCATTCCTTCCCCAAGCAGGTTTCCTTCTGCCCCTCATGTCATGAAAATGACTCCTGTCAAGGTCACACCTGACCGTCATGATGCTAAATCCGGTAGACATTTGTGTCTTTTCATCTTGTTTGGCCTCTCATTAGCATTCCACACAGATGGCTGCTGTGTTTTTCTTGAAGCTGTCCCTTTGTTTGCAATGTCACTCTCCTTCATATTGACGCTTGCTCCCCTGACCTCAGTGGTCATTCAGCTTCTGCCTCCTTGGCTGACATGTCTTGTTCTCTGTAACTTAATGATGTGTGTATTCCTCACCAGGCAGATTCACTACCCCATGGTTTTGGATATGTGTTGATATATATCTGGGCTTACATCTTCAGCTCTGAGTACAAATTATATGTAATGTTTATGAAGGGACATATAAAGATACTCCTTCTTTTGGCTTCTGGTAACATGACATCCCTCTTGAAATCCCCAATCCATACTCTTGTATCTGAGTTCCAACTCTATATCCCTGGTTAAATGTAAAATGATTTATCCCAAAATTCACTTTCTTACACAGCAATATTTGCCAAACCTCCTTCTGTATGATATTTTTGAGTCCAGAAATTAGGTCTAGGTAGTATCTTCTGGAGGACATTAGAAGGAAGAATGGAGAAGCTTCACAGTTTCATGGCTGATGCTCTTCCAGGGTATTTCCAGTTTCAACATACAAAATTATCTTTTAAAAATTAGATTGTCTCTTACTTAAAACTTTATAGTACAATTTAGAGTTCAGTACAAATCTTGCTTTTGCTTGCAAAAAGCTTCCCCTCACATTCAGTTTAAATTCACCCCTTAAGAGACTAACTCTCAATTATTCTCTCTCAAGTTTTTCGCCATCTTTCCATCACGGTGACATGAGATCCCTTCCCTCTTGTCATGGCTAATTGCACAGGACTTTGCAGAGAGTAACAAAAACAGCAACAGCAGCAGCAACAGCAGCAGCAAAAGCAGCAGCAGCAGCAACAGTGCTGAAAACAAACATGTGAATGTGTACATCCATGTTCTCCCTCATCAGCGTCTGTTATGTCATAATTTGAATATGGTTTTGTCTGTACGACTAGTAGTTTAGGAAAGTTCACAACTACGTCCGGCAATTTTATTAAGTGATTTCACTGCTATTAGAATACATCACCTGACTTCTTCAGTCGTGTCTATGAAATAGTAATGTTTTACACAGCAATAATTTGCTTCACTTATGTTCCGTGAAGTCCAGAGGAAAGTCACCCTTGCAATCTTCTTCCTAGTCATCATACATAATTTGTTAGTCTCAAGAGACACGTGCAGTACTGAAATGTGAGCAACTTTATTTCCGTGCAGGCTTTTGGTGTCTTCACATTTTTCTGTGCTCGCTGAAGTATTTTGAAAGTATAGCATTAGTTCTTCCAAACCATGTGTCTGTACCCAGATCATCTTGGGACATGTTAGGTATGGTCTTCATCCTTGGAATCATTCCAATCATGAAAAGATAGTTTTGAAGCCCTGGGAGTATAGTTACATGTCTGTCTATATATGAGCCAGACACTACATGTACCGGAGGGGCCCATCACACGTGTGCTGCAAGAGCTTAGCTCCAAACTGAGTGGCACCTTGGCCTGCTGTCTATTCTAGATGCAAGAGACACAGTAGCTATTTGTTCGCTTAAGGGCGGCCTTCTTGTGTGTTTACTTGGTTCTTACCTCTTGGCCTCAGCCCTGTATGTGTATACAAGACTTCCTATCAGGGTTTGGAAGAAACACTCACCTCAGCTTCCTCCACGTTTCATCTTCTAAAGCCTCGTGTGAGATTCTTCTCCCAAGTATTTAAACCACGTGTCAGTGAAGGCCAAGCCTTTATTGCTGTCTGAGCCTCTGTTGTTGAATAGAGGGCACGGGCACAATGCATCTTTGTCTTGCCCCAGCTAATAACCCAGTGTACAGAAGGCTTGGCCTGCCATTAACACTTAACGGCTGCTACACTCGTCTCTACTGTATAAAAACTGAATGCTGGCCTGGACCTGTTCATTGTTTTCAGAACCTTGACTCTCCTTCCCATTCTCATCATCCAAATTTATTTAAGGATGAAACTATTAGAAACACAATTGGTGAATTAATGTCATAGGGACTGCTGCTGGCAGCTCATCAATTTTTGATATGCCACTCAGACAAATGAAACATAAGCCACCCAGAACAAGGGGACCTTTTGACACTTCAAAGGAAACCCCTATGGGTGGTTTCCTCTTGAAGCTACACTAAACTGGCTCGATCTCCTCAGCTGGAAGCTGCCGATGTCTCATTAACCCCTAAAAAGGCCCTGCATGAGCCTCTCTTTTCAGCTATAATTATGCTGTGCACTCCCGTTATGCTGCATGGAATCGCAACACTGTCACCCGCACATTATAAACATCCATCCTAATTGAAAAGCAGATTAGACTCTTGTGTTAATTAGCCAAAAAGCCCGCCCACTTGCATGCATTATGATTGCCTCTTAAATACCGAGGATGTTGAAATCCCTCAGAAAGACAAGGCAGACTTAATTGCAATAACCTGCACATTAAGTTTAATTTACTTTAAATTTACCGGTTTAGCAGGCTCATTTGATGGTGTTAATGTTCTAGCAAATTAATTATCTGAATTAGTCATGCCTGGTGGAGTTTTGCAGCAGAATACATTGTACAGTGGCCTATTAATAACAGACAAACAGGACAGGATTAATGAGAAGATTATGCCGGAGTTCTTAAAAAAGAGATCTTTGCATGAATTCAAATATAATCACCAAAGTGCAAATACAGACTCAGAATATAAACAAACTGAGATTTATTATACTCTATGGCATGCCGTCCAGGAGAAACAGTAAAACCTGACAAGGGAAGGATCCAACAGCAAGAGCTCTTTCCATGGCTTCCTGTGGATCCCTCCTCTCCACAAACTGTTTCCCATCCAGGTGTCTATGTGCCAGCCGCGGTGGGCAAGCGAATGCCTTCCTCGGGCTGCAGAGACGGAACCTGTATGCGGCTAGAAGTGGCTCTCCCTGGTTAACCCCGTTGCCCGTTTAGTAATTTATAACGCTTATTGGATGCATTCTGGACCCCCTACTTTTAACCGTATCTCTGATCAGATCGTGGTAACATCAGCCTGTAACTAACCTGAAACAATGACGGTGGACTACCTGTGTTTCTGTCCGGGTAAGAGCTTTCCGGGGTTATGTTGGTAGGTTGTCAGGACAAGGTAAGAACGGAATGGTTGGGGGAGCTTAAATCATTAACTCCTTTGGGTGATCATTTAGACGCACCTCTAGGAATATAAGGAAGACATCTGTATCCCTCTTCCTATCCCCAGATCCTAAGTCCTAACGGCTTGCAATAGAGACTTCAAAACATTTCCATAAAGTCTTGCAGTGGGTGAAATATTAGGTGATATTAGCGTAAATTGGCCTGCGATATGGTATCAGTTCAGTCCTGACAAATTGGACTCTCTCTCTGAAGTCTATGTGGTGGTCCCATCATTATAAATACTCTCTCCGCACTTGCTTCTGAAGAGATATGCTAAGTACTCTCCACCATCCACAGCAGCAAGAAATAGCCTCTGGGTGTCAAACTAATAATCGTGGACTGGCTTGCACTAAATACGGCCATGAAGTGATTGACCTGAACATGCCAGATTATTGACTGGGCTGGAGATGCCTAAGCCATCATTTTCTTGGAGCAGTCACTGCCTTTGTCTTGATCCTGTCCACAGCTGTCACACTGTGGAGAGCCATGGGAAGGGTCTATATTTGCTTCCTCCGTGCACTCTGCCGCTCTGCTTAAAATGAAAATGCCACCACTTGAAAGGCTGAGTTGTTGGTTCTTTTTTTTTTTTTTTTTAAATAATATCATTAAAAGCCAAGTCTGGGTTGAGAGCGGAAGGAGGCATGAAGAATATGTAAACGTGCTTTATGAACGTATTTAATTTGGGGGAAATGACGAGAATAAAGCTGGTTCCAATATGTTCTCTGTATTGTGTCAATATATCAGCCAGGTCCTTTCTGGAGTCACATTCACTGCTAGGGTGGTTGGGCTCTTTTGTTTTGTTTTGTTTTTTGTTTTGTTTTTTTGTTTTGTTGTTCTCTGTTGAATTAACAATTTGCAGCAGTAAATGAAACTGGCACAAAAAGCAGGTGTTATTAAAACTGGGCAGAAAGAGGACAATAACAAAATCATTCCACTTTAAAGGCCGACGCGCGCAGGACTGAAATGACTCTGGAACCCATCGGGAATAGAAAACACAGCGTAAAGAAAATGGATTTCAGTGACACATAAACAAAAGGCAAATGACTAATATATTTACATGTAACATGTGGTGTGTTCATTGCACGCCACGGTGACAGAATTGTTTATTTCATTTATAATTTATACGGCAAAACCTTATTAAATGTGTAACTAGTTTGCCAGATAATATACATGGGCGATGAGGCTTCCGTTATAGTGCATTAGTAAAAACAAAAGGTTTGCATTTGTGAGTTAATTTTTCCCAGTCCGTCGCTCCCTACAGTGTGCTCTCAGAACAAAATGCTGCAACCCTTCAGCCATAGTAGCATTGTGGTAGGAAAATAGCTATGAATCTTGGGAAAAGAGAATTCACTGGGAGAAGACTCTCCACTTTGGTGTTTGCATGAATATGTCTTTGAAAAAGTGCTAAGAATATCTAGAGTGCAGAGGAACCTCAAGTTAATTTTAGAGAATCTAGGGAGACTTTTCTCTGGGAAGACAGCATTTTGCGACAAGCCAGTAGCACTGGAATTTGGAACCAGGCCACAGATTGCTTTCTAGACCCAAAAATTGCTAGTTAGTGTCATAAAAAGTGCCAATGACTTCAGCCTGCCACCCTCCTTCAACTGAGCTAACTTCTTTATGGCCATTCCAGAAACCAAGCCACATGTGTAGTGGAGCCCTGAGCAGATTGGGGGTATGCTCACCCCCACCCCTCGATTTGGATTCAGCAGTTTTTTTCTTCCCTTGTTTTGCTTCTAATTCTGAAACTCAGTGGTAGTAACGTCTGTTCTGCACTTACTTGCTTTGTACACAAATGGCTAACTCTGTCGTTATTCTTTGGTTCTTTTCAAACTAAGAAAAGAACACAGCATCTTCGGGAGTTTCCTCCCAGTTGATGAGGATGAAACCATTTCAAATGTCTGCTGTGCGCTTAGGAGCAATGCTGGGCTAGGTGGGGCTTGTGGGGGGGCGGATAAAAGTGACATGATGGGGAAATGCTTTTAAACAATAAAATGTATTTTACTTTCAAGCCCGGAGCTGTCAGGCTTCATTCTAAATAATGGATCCTGACAGTTCATAGCTCCTCTTAAAAACTGGCTGAAGCTTTCGCAGTTGCAAACTAGTGTGATAAAACATGAAAATACTTTATTCAGGTAAAGTGGAAAGAGCTGTTGGGTTTGGTTAAGTTACACAGAAACCTTTTTCTCTCTAAATTAATGTACTGTGCAGAAGCCTTTCCGGCGACACTGCTGTCTGCCGTCCACTTAATAAAAGTCCTCCTCATAAGAACTGCGTCTTAGGGGCTCAAAGCATTAGTCAGTGTTGCAGAGTCGCAGTGGGAGACGCTTGAATGCTCAAAATAGGCATCTGAGGAAATGAATCCTTGCGTTGCCAATCCTAAGTGAGAAGTGTAAAGAACACAGGTTTGTTCTGTCTCTACTCACTGGCTGGAAAGGAGGAAACCATTGCTGGTTTTCGTTTTCACTTTATTTGTATATGTTTTCCTTCATACCAGTACAGTGAGCATCCATGAGGGAGTTTGGAAGCTGGCTTTGTTAATCTGAAGGAAGAATGTAGACCCAAAGCAAAGCCATGCATACCAACATCGAGCTTTGCTCTGTACCAAACCCAAACGCTAAAACCCAAGATGGGAATAAGGTACAATTTGTGCCCTCACAAAAATCACCATTTATTGTGCTGGCTGTTGACTATTCGTGGAGAATGATCATGAGGAAGCCTAATCCAAACATGAAATCATACTACAATTGGTAGCTAACAAACGTGAGGGCCTATTACATCGTCTCTTCTCAGAAAGTGTTAGGTGAGACAAGTTCTCATCATTGGATAATTGGGGAATCTCAGTTGGGAGTATTACCGATTGAGGACTAGGGCATTATGAGTTGAATTATGCCCCTCTTCCATGTACCTGTATACTGAAATCTTAATCCATTAACTGCAAAGTGACTGCATTTGGAGATGAGATCTTTAAAGAAGTGTTTTTTAAAAAGGCTCCTAGTCTATAGTCTGTGGGTGAGGGGAATATCTATTTTTTCAGCTAATCCCTAGGATCAAGACAATCTTAGTGGAATAGTCTAGCAACGAAGGTAGTTTAAATCACAGATGAGCAACTCGTTGGGTTCTACTGTCTCTTATAGTAGTTCAAGGAGGATCAGCTTGCACACAATGACTGCGGGTATTAAAGACAGCCCATTAATTTCACTAAATCTATCTAGCATTTCACAATTCAAACCAGAGCGCTTATCTTCTCATGATGTCTTCTAAAATTCAGATCAACAGAGAATCATTAAATATGTCTTTAGTTCCTCATCTGTTAGCACTGGTGCCCCCATCTGTATTGTTAAGTAGAAATAGAATTTTCTCTTGCTGATCAAGTAAGAGTATTTGTATTACTCTCTGGAAACATTAGCCTTAGTAACTCTCAGCTAAGCTGATGATGACATTTATTATTCCCTCGGCCAGCATACCTCACCCAGGCCCTGTCATCTTGACCATACTTCAAAGATTTTTTGAGCTTCACCTTCTTCATGTAAACCTCCTTATCCTCCCACCCTCTTCTCACTACAGGCCCTCATCCACCCCTCTAATTGTTACTTACATTCTGATATATACATTTAGTGTCTTTTGTCTCATATTAGTTTTATTTCTCTTTATCTTTCTAGATTGGAAATGTCTAGTAGGCACGAGGCATATTGAGACTGCATCTTTAATGCAATGTCTGACACGAGGTAAGTAATTCCTTAATTATGGGCAGAAGAAACAATTGTGGCCTGGTTATTAGCTGACCTTCTAGTGTAATATTCCCTGGCCACACTATATTGTCTTCCTTTTAAATACAATTATAATACAAATACAATTGTAATAATGGGTTGGAAATACCTTTCGATGGACGGTTGTAGGAAAATAATGTACCAAGTACTTAAAAATTTAAAAATCACTTTCAATTTCCCTGGTAACATGTTAGAATGAGTTAGAGAATAAAATGTAGAGATGTCTTATAATTTTTCCACAAAATTTTTGTGGCTGAAAAGAGACTAAGTTATAGCATTGTTACAGAGGGTAGAATTAAATGGATAAAATTGTTTGAGCAATTAAGTATAAAAATAAGTATAAAATAAGAAAACAATATTCTGCATCATTTAAAGATCATCATATCATCATGATTGTCATCATCATCTCATATGTATTACATACCCACTATGAGCCTGGCCTGTTAAATGCTTTCTTTGTATAAATTAAATTTCAGCACAATCATGATTCCTGGGGGTGTAGCAGGAACGGCAGGGTTGCCTCTATGTAAATGCTGTGGGCTGTGCAGCTGCAAAAGCATCTCCAGCTGGAGGACCTAATTGAGGACTGCCTGAGAGAGAGCAAGGATTGCTGGTACAAATAATGCTAGCCAATCAGAAACTGCTGTTTAGAATAGACGCTTTCTTGGCTGGAGGGTATTAAAGGAGCCTGCAGCAGTGCTCAGATGAGCTTGCTGCAGCATTCTCACCTGCTCTTGGAGTCTGTGCTGTTGACTCTGTGCCAACTCACCCGCTAAGGGCAGGTAGGGTCAGGCAGAGAGCTGTCTAGGGCACAGGCAACACTGGGAGGACCTCATATTGCCTTCCTTTTCAAACAAAAGCTGACTCACCACTTAATTTCCATCAGTAGATGAATGAATTAAAAATGTGCTCCAAATTTATTCTGTCTACAAGAAAGGTAGGCATAGGGGATGGAGCAGAGACTGAAGGAACGGCCAACTAATAACTGGCCAACCTGAGACCTATCCCACGGGCAAGCACCAATCCCTGACTCTTTTAATGGTACTCTGTTATGCTTCCAGACAGGAGCCTAGCATGACTGTCCTTTAAGAGGCTTCACCCATCAGCTGACTTTGACAGATACAGATACCCACAGCCAAACATTGGATGGATCTTGAGGATTCATGGAAGAAGAGGAGGAAGGATTGTGGGGGAACTCCAATAATCAACAAAACTGGACCCTTGGGGCTCTCAGAGTCTGAAGTACCAACCAAAAAACATACACTGACTGGACCAAGCCCTCCCCACTTATATGTAGCAGATGTCTAGTTTGGCCTTCATGTGGGTCCAGAATGACTGGAACAGCGGTTAACCCAAAAACTGCTGTCTGTTCTTGGGATATGCTCTACTAACTGGGCTGCCTTATCTGGCCTCAGTGAGAGAAAGTGCCTAGCCTTGAAGAAACTTGAAATGCCAAGGTCAGGGGAGGGGCGATACACTATGGAGTCCACACTTGCTCAGAAGAGAAATGGAGCGGGGAGGAGGGGACAGGGGTGGTAGTGCAGCAAATGGGACATAAAGGGAATATGCAAAATAAATAAATAAATAAACAAACAAATAAATAAATAAATAAATAAATGTGGTCTACCATAAATGAAGTTATATATATATATATATATATATATATATATATATACGCAAATTTGTAGAAACCACTGTTAAGCAAAATAAGCCAGACTTATAAGGTGAACACTTATAACTCTTATAACACTTATAACACTTGTAACTCTACTCTCCTATGTAGAGTTATAAAATTGTGTGTGTGTCCATCTTGTGACTTTTTGTCTGTATTAGTCACTAAAATTGAAAAGGGATCATGAGAGATTTAGCAAGGGATCTTTAGTGGTAGGCAAGAAATAGAAGGTAATGGAATAACAATATTATGAAAGCAAAGAAAAGAATAATTTGAGGGAAGGAGGCAAGTAAGAGAGCCAAGGAAACAGGGGGGAATGTAGTTGGGGAATGGGGAGAAAAAGAACAAAGCTCTCTTAATAAACACCATGGCATTTTCAACTTCAACTTTATACTAAATATTTTCAGTTTTGCTTAAAAACTCCCTAGTTTTTCACTGTAACTATTGGAATAAAAGGTATAAATCTTATCAAGGCAGTCCAGACTGCATCCAGATCTGAATGGACCTAGGCAAACAGCTCCCTGCACACAAATCCCATGGGAGGGAGAGCTAGATCTTCAGAGGGGCAGACACACGTGGGAAACCAGAGGAGACTACTCTCTGCCCACATTTCTGACTCTAGAGGAAAACAACTAGCACCATCAGGGTCCCCTGCGCACAGGGACCCAGAAACAAGGGCAGGCCCTCCTGGTTGCCGCCCTCACAGAGAGCTCAAAAGCAACACCCCACAAGCAAACTTGAGCTGTGGGACCACAGGTAAGACCAACTTTTCTGCTCCAAGTGACCTGCCTGGTGAACTCAGGACACAGGCCCACAGGAACAGCTGAAGACCAGTAGACAAGAAAAACTACACACCGGAAAGCAGAACACTCTGTTTCCATAACTGGCTGAAAGAAAACAGGAAAACAGGTCTACAGCACTCCTGACACACAGGCCTATAGGACAGTCTAGCCACTGTCAGAAATAGCAGAACAAAGCAACACCAGAGATAATCTGATGGCGAGAGGCAAGTGCAGGAACCCAAGCAACAGAAACCAAGACTACATGGCATCATCAGAACCCAATTCTCCCACCAAAGCAAACACTGAATATCTAAACACACCAGAAAAGCAAGATTTAGATTTAAAATCATATTTGATCATGTTGATGGAGGACTTCAAGAAAGACATGAAGAACTCCCTTAGAGAAATGCAGGAAAACATAAATAAACAAGTAGAAGCCTACAGAGAGGAATCACAAAAACCCCTGAAAGAATTACAGGAAAACACAATCAAATAGGTGAAGGAATTGAAAATGGAAATAGAAACAATAAAGAAAGCAGAAAGGGAGACAACCTTGGATATAGAAAATCAAAGGAAGAGACAAGGAGCCGTAGATACAAGCATCACCAACAGAATACAAGAGATAGAAAAGAGAATCTCAGGAGCAGAAGGTTCAATAGAAATCATCGACACAACTGTCAAAGATAATGTAAAATGGAAAAAGCTACTGGCCCAAAACATACAGGAAATCTGGGACACAATGAGAAGATCAAACCTAAGGATAATAGGTATAGAAGAGAGTGAAGACTCCCAACTCAAAGGACCAGTAAATATCTTCAACAAAATCATAGAAGAAAACTTCCCTAACCTAAAAAAAGAGATGCCCATAAACATACAAGAAGCCTACAGAACTCCAAATAAATTGGACCAGAAAAGAAACTCCTCCCATCACATAATAGTCAAAACACTAAATACAAAAAAACCAAAGAAAGAATATTAAAAGCAGTAAAGGAAAAATGTTAAGTATCATATAATGCAGACCTATCAGGATTACACCAGACTTCTCACTGGAGACCATGAAAGCCAGAAGATCCTGGACAGATGTCATACAGACCCTAAGAGAACACAAATGCCAGCCCAGCTTACTGTATCCAGCAAAACTCTCAATTAAAATAGATGGACAAACCAAGATATTCCATGACAAAACCAAATTTACACAATATCTTTCTACAAATCCAGTCCTACAAAGGATAATAAATGGTAAAGCCCAACACAAGGAGGCAAGCTACACCCTAGAAAAAGCAAGAAACTAATCTTTTTGCCACATAACAAAGAGAAGAGAAGCACACAAACATAATCTCAGTTCCAAATACAAAGATAACAGGAAGCAAAATCACTATTCCTTAATATCTCTCAACATCAATGGACTAAATTCCTCCCAATAAAAAGACAGAGTAACAAACTGGGTATGTAATGAGGACCCAGCATTTTGCTGCCTACAGGAAACTCACCTCACAGACAAAGACAGACACTACCTCAGAGTAAAAGACTGGAAAACAACTTTCCAAGCAAATGGTCTGAAGAAGCAAGCTAGAGTAGCCATTCTAGTATCGAATAAAATCAATTTTCAACCAAAAGTCATCAAAAAAGTTAAGGAAGGACACTTCATATTCATCAAAGGAAAAGTCCACCAAGATGAACTCTCAATCCTAAATATCTATGCTCCAAATACAAGGGCACCTACATACATAAAAGAAACCTTACTAAAGCTCAAAGCTCAAACAATAAAAGTAGGAGATTTCAACACCCCACTCTCATCAATGGACAGATCAATGAAACAGAAATTAAACAGAGACACAGACAGACTAACAGAATTTATGAACCAAATGGACTTAACAGATATTTATAGAACATTCCATCCTAAAACAAAAGGATATACCTTCTTCTCACCACCTCATGGTACTTCCTCCAAAATTGACCATATAATTGGGCACAAAACAGACATCAACAGATAAAGAAAGATAGATATAATCCCAGGCATCCTATCAGACCACCACAGGCTAAAGCTGGTCTTCAATAACAATAAGGAAAAAACACCCACATATACATGGAAGTTGAACAGTGCTCTACTCAATGATAACCTGGTCAAGGAAGAAATAAAGAAAGAAATGAAAGACTTCTTAGAGTTTAAGGAAAATGAAGGTACAACATACTCAAACTTATGGTACACAATGAACGCTGTGCTAAGAGGAAAACTCATAGCTCTGAGTGCCTGCAGAAAGAAACAGGGGAGACCATATATCAGCAGCTTGACAGCACACCTAAAAGCTCTAGAACGAAAAGAAGCAAATACACCCAGGAGGGGTAGAAGGCAGGAAATAATCAAACTCATAGCTGAAATCAACCAATTAGAAACAAAAAGGAATATACAAAGAATCAACAGAACCAAAAGCTGGTTCTTTGAGAAAATCAACAAGATAGATAAACCCTTAGCCAGACTAACCAGAGGACATAAAGAGTATGTCCAAATTAACAAAATTAGAAATGAAAAGGGAGACATAACTACAGAATCAGAGGAAATTCAAAAAATCATCAGATCCTACTACAAAAGCCTACATTCAACAAAACTTGAAAATCTGGAGAAAATGGACAATTTCCTAGACAGATACCAGGTACTGAAGTTAAATCAGGAACAGATAAACCATTTAAACAATCCCACAACTCCTAAAGAAATAGAAGCAGTCATTAAAAATCTCCCAACCAAAAAGAGCCCAGGTCCAGATGGGTTCAGTGCAGAATTCTATCAGACCTTCATAGAAGACCTCATACAAATATTATCCGAACTATTCCTCAAAATTGAAACAGACAGAGTGCTACAAAATTTCTTCTATGAAGCCACAATTACTCTTATACCTAAACCATACAAACACCCAACAAAGAAAGAGAACTTCAGACCAATTTCCCTTATGAAATCGACGCAAAAATACTCAATAAAATTCTTGCAAACCGAATCCAAGAACACATCAAAATAATCATCCATCATGATCAAGTAGGCTTCATCCCAGGTATGCAGGGATGGTTTAATATACAGAAAACCATCAATGTAATTCACTATATAAACAAACTGAAAGATAAAAACCACATGATCATTTCATTAGATGCTGAGAAAGCATTTGACAAAATTCAACACCCCTTCATGATAAAAGTCCTGGAAAGAACAGGAATTCAAGGCCCATACCTAAACATAGTAAAAGCAATATACAGCAAACCAGTAGCTAACATTAAACTAAATGGAGAGAAACTTGAAGCAATCTCACCAAAATCAGGGACTAATCAAGGCTGCCCACTTTCTCCCTATTTATTCAATATAGTTCTTGAAGTCCTAGCCAGAGACAACAAAAGGAGAACAAAGTGATACAGATTGGGAAGGAAGAAGTCAAAATATCACTATTTGCAGATGATATGATAGTATATTTAAGTGATCCCAAAAGTTCCACCAGAGAACTACTAAAGCTGATAAACAACTTCAGCAAAGTGGCTGGGTATAAAATTAACTCAAATAAATCAGTAGCCTTCCACTACACAAAAGAGAAACAAGCTGAGAAAGAAATTAGGGAAATGACACCCTTCATAATAGTCCCAAATAATATAAAATACCTCGGTGTGACTTTAACCAAGCAAGTGAAAGATCTGTATGATAATAACTTCAAGACTCTGAAGAAAGAAATTGATGAAGATCTCAGAAGATGGAAAGATCTCCCATGCTCATGGATTGGCAGGATTAATATAGTAAAAATGGCCATTTTACCAAAAGTAATCTACAGATTCAATTCAATCCCCATCAAAATTCAAATCCAATTCTTCAGAGAGTTAGAACAATTTGCAAATTCATCTGGAATAACAAAAAACCCAGGATAGCTAAAACTATCCTCAACAGTAAAAGGACTTCTGGGGGAATCACCATCCCTGAACTCAAGCAGTATTACAGAGCAATAGTGATAAAAACTGTATGGTATTGGTACAGAGACAGGCAGATAGACCAGTGGAATAGAATTGAAGACCCAGAAATGAACCCACACACCTATGGTCATTTGATTTTTGACAAGGGAGCCAAATCCATCCAATGGAAAAAAGATAGCATTTTCAGCAAATGGTGCTGGTTCAAGTGGAGGTCAGCATGTAGAAGAATGCAGATCGATCCATGCTTATCACCCTGTACAAAGCTTAAGTCCAAGTGGATCAAGGACCTCCACATCAAACCAGATACACTCAAACTAATAGAAGAAAAAGTGGGGAAGCATCTCAAACACATGGGCATTGGAGAAAATTTCTTGAACAAAACACCAATGGCTTATGCTCTAAGATCAAGAACGGACAAATGGGATCTCATAAAACTACCAAGCTTCTGTAAGGCAAAGGACACTGTTGTTAGGACAAAACAGCAACCAACAGATTGGGAAAATATCTTTACCAATTCTCCAACTGATAGAGGGCTTACATCCAAAATACACAAAGAACTCACAAAGTTCGACTGCAGGGAGACAAATAACCCTATTTAAAAATGGCATTCAGAGAGGCAGAAGAAACACCCATTCAGAGCCTGCCCCACATGTGGCCCATACATATACAGCCACCAAACTAGATAAGATGGATTAAGCAAAGAAATACAGGCAGACAGAAACTGGACGTGGATCTCTCCTGAGAGACACAGCCAGAATACAGCAAATACATAGGCAAATGCCATCATTAAACCACTGAACTGAGTGAGAATGGGACCCCCATTGAAGGAATCAGAGAAAGGACTGAAAGAGCTTGAAGGGGCTTGAGACCCCACATGACCAACAATGCCAACCAACCAGAGCTTTCAGGGACTAAGCCAGTACCCAAAGACTATACATGGACTGACCCTGGACTCTGACCTCATAGGTAGCAATGAATAGCCTAGTAAGAGCACCAGTGGAAGGGGAAGCCCTTGGTCTGCCTAAGACTGAACCCCCAGTGAACGTAATTCTTGGGGGGAGGGCGGTAATGGGGGGAGGATGGGGAGGGGAACACCCATAGAGAAGGGGAGAGAGAGGGGTTAGGGGTATGTTGGCGTGGAAACCGGGAAAGGGAATAACGATCGAAATGTAAATAAGAAGTACCCACGTTAATAAAGATGAAAAAATTGGGTTCAAAGAATTCACAGCTGAGGAATGTCGAATGATTGAGAAGCACTTAAAGAAATGTTCAACATCTTTAGTCACAAGGAAAATGCAAATCGAAAGAACCCCGAGATTCTACCTCATGCCAGTCAGAATGGCTAGGATCAAAAACTCTGGTGACAGCAGATGCTGTCGAGGATGTGGAGAAAGAAGAACACTCCTCCATTGTTGGTGAGATTGCAGACTGGTACAACCATTCTGGAAATCAGTCTGAAAGTTCCTCAGAAAATTGGACATTGCACTACCTGAGGACCCCGTTATACCTCTCTTGGCCATATACCCAAAAGAGACTCCAACATATAACAAAGACACATGCTCCACTATGTTCATAACACCCTTATTTATAATAGCCAGAAGCTAGAAAGAACCCAGATGCCCTTCAACAGAGGAATGGATACAGAAAATATGGTACATCTACACAATGGAATACTACACAGTTATCAAAAACAATGACTTTATGAAATTCATAGGCAAATGGTTGGAACTGGAAAATATCATCCTGAGTGAGGTAACCCAATTACAGAAAAACACACATGGTATGCACTAATCGATAAGTGGATATTAGCCCAAATGCTCAAATTACCCTACATGCACAGAACACATGAAACTGAAGAAGGATGACCAAAATGTGGATGCTTCACTCCTTCTTTAAAAGGGGAACAAGAATACCCTTAAGAGGGGATACGGAGGCAAAGTTTAGAACAGAGGCTGAAGGAACACCCATTCAGAGCCTGCCCCACATGTGACCCATACATATACAGCCACCCAATTAGACAAGATGGATGAAGCAAAGAAGTGCAGGTTGATAGGAACCAGATGTAGATCGCTCCTGAGAGACACAGCCAGAATACAGCAAATACATAGGCGAATGCCAGCAGCAAACCACTGAACTGAGAATAGGATCCCTGTTAAAGGAATCAGAGAAAGGCCTGAAAGAGCTTGAAGGGGCTTGAGATCCCATATGAACAACAATGCCAACCAACCAGAGCTTCCAGGGACTAAGCCACTACCTAAAGACTATACATAGACTGACCCTGGGCTCCAACCTCATAGGTAGCAATGAATAGCCTAGTAAGAGCACCAGTGGAAGGGGAAGCCCTTGGTCCTGTCAAGGCTGGACCTCCAGTGAACGTGATTGTTGGGGGGAGGGTTGTAATGGGGGAAGAATAGGGAGGGGAACACCCATATAGAAGGGGAGGTTGAGGGGTTAGAGTATGTTGGCCTGGAAACCCGAAAAGGGAACAACATTAGAAATGTCAATAAGAAATACCCAATTTAATAAAGATGGAAAAAAATCTTATCAAGGTCCATACGGCCATTTTGACATATTCCCTGCCTGAGTCTCATACATTGTTTACATATATATGTATGTACATATATACTATTAAATTAATTATTATGTACATTTATTATATATAATTTTTCCTAATGTTTCAGGTAAGCTTCTAAGACCCTTGTCTAAGACCCTTGGCAATATCTGTTTTTTTCTGCCTGGAGATTCCCACTCCCAGGTTTTTGTATACTGATTTATTTCTATCACTGTGATAAAATACCTCTGCAAATCAACTTAAAGGAAAACTGATTAGTTTGGGCTCGTAGCTTCAGTCCATGGTTGCTTATCCCCATGGTTGAAGGCTTGCATTGATGTAAAACCATGACAAGGAGGGCATGGTAGAGAACACCTTCTCATTCATGACAGTCAAAAGGAGAGAGAGAGAGAGAGAGAGAGAGAGAGAGAGAGAGAGAGAGAGAGAGAGAGAGAGAGAGAGAGAGAGAGAGAGAGAAGAGAAAGAGAGAGAGAGAGCTGACAATGTTAAGATAAACAGTTGAGACACATCTACAATGACCCATTTTGTCCAGCTAGCTTCTGCCTTCCTGTAGCCCATTTAACCAATCAACTGATTAATCAGCTGGTAAAATTAGTGCCCTCATTATCCAATTGCCTCTCAAATAGCACTGCTAGTCCTTTAACATGTGAATGTTTCCGGGACATTTTATTTTTAAACCACAACGTGGTTCATTCTCCAATATTAGTGCCATCAGTCAGACTGACTATTACTTTAGTACGTTTCTATGGACTCCCCTTTCACATATATATTTTTCCAGAACTTGTGAGTATTTGAGACCATCTTGCTTATTTACTTTTTAAAAAAAAAAGTTATTCCATTGGTATACATAGTAGATAAAGCATTATTAATGGAATTATGCAAGAACCTAGATTATTTTTGATTAAAGAATGAATAACACCCTTGAACTCCTTGGGAGACTCTAGCCAGTGGAGAAAAATGTCATGGTAATTCCATTGCCTTTAGAGGAACGTTAGGAGCAGGTTTGATCTGTTTCCTAAGTCTCAAGTTATCAATCACTGGTTATCAAAACAATGTTGAAGAAGAAGCTATGTTCAAGAGAAAGATATTGGGATTGGGGATTTAGCTCAGTGGTAGGGCGCGTGCCTAGCAAGCACAAGGCCCGGGGTTCGGTCCCCAGCTCTGAAAAAAAAAAAAAAAAAAAAGAGAAAGATATTGTTGAAGGGTTTGTCACAGTGATTCATCCATGCACTGAGTCTGCATTAATGACAAAAAGAGCTTCCCATTAATTCTTTTGGGTAATTCAGAAAGTAAGTCTTGTAGGGTACAATTCATGATAGTCAAACATGGGATTGAAATCGACTTTATACTAGAATTAACAACAGGATGAGACTCTGACAGAACATAGCAGAATTCCTGCTGAGTCTAGAGGTGAAAGAAAATATACAGGATACAGGAAATGGCATGGAGCCTGTGCAAACAGCTCAGCAGAAACAGGTAAATGTCAGTTCATGTGCTTTACTGCTGACCTGGCCTCTCGGAAATCACACCCCATAGCCCACTAGGATATGAGTATCTGGTGTCAGTTTAATGTGGTAAAACCCTACTGCCATCAGGATCAATGGGGGAAAACATCACATCAAGTTATTATTTTTTAAGTTACAGTAGAAGAAAGAACTACAGACTATCATCCATTGACCACAGACCTTCAGCAGTGAGGAAGCCATTCTAAGATTCCGTGTACTGTAAAGGAAGCTATGACATGCATCGCTAAGATGGGATGTAATGGTGTGTAGAGCAGTTTAAGCAGTCAATAACCTTTTATTTTTCTTCCAAACTCCAATATAGTCAGCAAAATATAGCAAAAGATGAGATTTCAGCAGAACACACGTATTGTAGTTGATTCAGAAAATAAAGATTATTTCTGATAAGACTAGTGTAAATATGAATTTGAGAATTTGAGAGGGTTTTGGGGGGATGTCAAATGAGGAAAACGTATTTGAATAAGCCCCAGGTTGACACTTTATTTTCTAATAAATAATTCATTTTATAATAAAATAACTGCCATGATTACAATATAAATCTATTATTGATCTGTATTAGTTGCCTTTCTGGTTTTGATACAAACAGCTGAAAGAAGCACTTTAAGGAAGGAAATTTATTTCCCAGGGGTGGGAGCAGAGAGAGACAAAAATGGAGAGAGACAGAGATGTTAACAGACAGAAGGAGAGAGGGAGAGAGGCAGAGACAGAAGAGAAAGACAGAGATGCAAAGAGACAGAGAGAGATTGTGAGGGAAAAGCTTACAACGGAGCCTGCCTATGGTCCCTAAGTTATTTCTCCTCTGAGTAAGCCACTTTTCCCACATCAGCTTTGCATCCTAACGTTTCCGTCTCAAATAGTGACATCAGCTGGGGATGTACTTGATCTTGGGTGCTACATTTCCCACTTAAACAATGACATCACCTATCTTCTTCACACAGACCTAAGAGCTCCGTCATCCTCAATGGCTAGAACAATGGTCAGCACACACTAAGAATGAGCCAACTATTATTTTAAAGACATACATGGTTGGAGAATTCATTTTTTTAGTTGTTCTTGACAGAATTTAGTCAGCGCTCGGGGATTTGGGCTGATCACTTTAGGAGAGGAAGACCTAAAGGATGAATTCACTTAGTTCTAGTTTCACTTCATTAGTTTGAGAAACGTTTTATTGTACATGGTACTATGTTATATGAGGATATTTTCACATGTGTATATATTGTACATTGAGTAAATTGCCCACGTACTCTCCAACGTTGCCTATCTTCCTTCTCTTCCTCCCTTTCTCTAGAAACTTTCACTCCTACTTTTGTGTCAAGTACATACTTGATCTTACGTATCTATCTAAAATCTAGAAACTACAACTGAGAAAACATATTTTATGAGACTAGTTAATAACACATTTTCCTGTCCATCCCTCTGTCAATGGACACATAGGATGGTTTAATAGCTCACTTACTGTGAATAATTGTGCTACAATAAACATTAATGTGCGGATGTCTCTGTGAGGTTGACTTGGAATACTCAAGGGAATCCCCTAGGACTGGATGGTTGGTCATTTGCAGACTTTCTTTTAAGTTTTTGAGGAATGTTCAGATTGATTTCTATGGTGGCCAGACTAGTTTGCTTTCTCGCCAACAGTGTACAAGGGCCCCCCATCCATACATTTACCAGAATTCATTCTCTTAATGACGAAGATTCATCTAAGGTGCAATGTAGCCTTAGGGTGCATCTCTCTGATGGCTAGTGAGGCTGGGTAGTTTTCTATGCTTATGGTCACTTGTTCACTTACAAGGAACTATGCATTTATCACCTGAGTTGTTTGATACATTTTAAAGCTATTTGATATTCTAGTTATTAATTCTCTATCATATAAGTAACTATCCAAGACTGTGTTCTGCTTGGTAAGTTGTCACTTCACTGAATTAGCTACACTGAAACTTTTTAATTTCACGAGGTCATATCTGTCAATTGCTGCCATTATTAAATTCTTTTCTTGTATCATCAGTGGATTATCTCATGGTGGTGATTGCTATTGACACTACTGTTCATTTAAATGTACTGTATTTACTACTGTTCATGGAAATGTAAATCCCATTTCTGGAAATACTGTTAAAGAAATGGTACACAAATTTCATAATCCCCATGTGAGACCAAAGTTATTATTTATTTTTTTGTTATATTTATTTCAGAATGGTGCATTTAAATAATTTATTTTCTTCTGTCAATTTTGGTGTGATCACAACTTTATTTTATTTCTGGTTCTGATAAAATGTGGCCATGTAAGAGCGGCAGGCATGTTCAAAGAGAGGATGAACAGGACACAGAAATCAAGATTTAAGGAGGAACATACACCAGAAGCTAGTGCTAAGGTTTTTTAATTGATTTACTAAACAGCAGCCATATCTTGTGGAGTCATGATGTTAAGAACAGAGGCTTACTCCGTGTAATGTTAGTTGCATGTAGCTTTCCAGAACTAACCAATTGCTATTGGATAACCAATTGGCATGATTTTCCCTGACAAAGAAAGACTATTTTTCCTGATTTCCACATTCCTTAGTTTTCTGTAGTTCTTGGTTCAAGGCTGAATCCTCATGGATCCCCATTCACTTTGATGATGCTTAGTGTCATCTTTGTTCAGCTTGTATTTGGTGGTCATATTGGTGATACTTTATGGGTATAGCTTCCAATATTATTGGAAGACACAATCTCATGGCAAAATCCTTGATCTTTGTCTCTTACAATCTTTGTGTCCTCCTTTCTGTGGTGTTCTCTGAGCCTTAGGTATGGGAGCAATTTGTAGATATATATAATGCGTATATAGTAAGAATTAATATAATAACTATATACACATATAGAGCAATTTGTGAAAAAAGAGGACACGAATGTGAAAGAGAGCAAGGAGGAGTATGTGGGAGAAGTTGAAAGGAGTAAAGAGAAGGGAGCAAAAATAAATAAAAATATATAAAATTAGGAGACATAGATGAACACCGAGTGAGTTTAGAAGACAATGGGTGATTATCATATGAAAAATGAAGATATTTGCATCTTCACCAGATACAGTATTAGAATGATATAGCTAAAATCAAAGATTACCATATTGGACTAATAATATAATTTCACTTAGCCCACTTGGTTAATGCGTGATTATCAGGCAGAGGTCGTTCCTCCCTATTTAATCTGTATGCTCACGTTTGTAGGTAGGCGGGCGCCCATGAAACCTTTATCCTAATCTATGCCGTACACACAGCTGGTGTTCCCCAGGCCTTCCCCCCCTCTCTTTCACTTATGGCCAGTGCGTTTTGCAGGAACATTTAGCAGGAACTTCACCCTCCCACAGCACTATGGCTAGCCTAAGGAGAGGAAGATGGACAGGTTAAAGGCCACTAAGTTACAGTTGTAGCAGATGAGGAATTCTTCAAGGTCTGCCACACTCAGAGTACTCATAGCACAATGCTTTCCAGAGATTCCTAGGGGACCAGCCTGGGAGGCGATCCAGTCTGTTTACTTTGGGGATCCCTGATATCCACGTAGTGTTTTCATGCCTCACTGTTGACAGACCTACT
This sequence comes from Rattus rattus, assembly GCF_011064425.1. NCBI lineage: Eukaryota > Metazoa > Chordata > Mammalia > Rodentia > Muridae > Rattus > Rattus rattus. Next base: position 20,523,647 of record NC_046165.1, read on the forward strand.
GGTTACTTAGAACCCCTGCTCAGATTCAGCTTGATGATAGTTCCCTGGACATCTTAAAGCAGTGGTTCTCAACCTTCTTAACGCTGCAACCTTTCGATATAGTCCCTCATGTTATGGTGATCCCAACCATAAAATTATTTTCATTGCTACCTTGTAACTGTAGTTTTGCTACTGTTATGAACCCACAATATAAATATCTGTGTTTTCCTATTTTCCAACGGTCTTATGAGATTCCTGTGAAAGGGCCCTTCAATCCCCTGAAGGGTTTCTGAAGCACAGGTTGAGAACCACTGCCTTAAAATGTATATTTATCCTGGATTTAATGGCATATTGACCCAGCGATTGCCTTTTTATCTCCACAGGTAGGTGCCCTTGGGCTCTAAGGCTTTATCTACAATGGCATGGAGTCAAAGCGTTTCCTCTGTTGTTTGTGTAACTGAGAAGATGGAAACCCAAGCTAAACAATGTGCTCAATAAAGATTAATCTCTACAGGCTACCGGCTGCTGGTTTCTGTAAATGTAATTAGGCTAGGATTTCTACTCCTTAAACTATCGTCGTCACTAATGCTTTTCAAGTCTCTTTCACGTTGCAGCTGTGGACAAGTTGTGTTCTCAAAAATAAGTCCGATGACATGATTCAGGGAATCGGGTATAGTTACAAGTAAGGAATAAAGTCAAGGTCAAGTTTCTCTATTCTTGTAGGCACGGGTCAGCAGCTCCTACCATTCCACAGGAGAGCCTGGAGTTCACTGAGTGAAGGACGTCTCCTGAGCGTCCATGCCTCCACCTCCAAATGACTGAGTTTACAAGTGTATGCCGCCATACTTAAGGACGCATCCAGGTTTTTCCCATTCATTACAATGCTAGTGCCTCTCTCTCTCTCTCTCTCTCTCTCTCTCTCTCTCTCTCTCTCTTCTCTTTCTCTTCTCCCTTCTCTCCTACAGAACATTGATATTTGCCCTTGCTCTATAGTGACCATAAAAAAATCTAAACCTTTCACTTGATAATTCTCTTACAAGTCCATATAACAAAAGAATATTTCCACAGCCGATAGATTTAGCAGTGCGGTCAGCATCTAAAGACAAATTCAAGACTCAAAAAGTGCCCTGTTTGGTGGTTGTTTTTGAAACTTTTAAATCACTGATTCGGTTTCTGTATCTTTTTGTCACTAGTTTGTACATAACAGATCATCTTGTGCCAAGGTCTAGAAAGATGCTATAGAATGGGCTGCAGGAATTTATAAATCGAGTCTGTGAATATTAAACTGCATGAAAGCTGGAACTCTAGATTGTTTCATACCTGTAAATTAAAGTTTGTTGTCTAAGTCTTAGATAATTGTATTATTTTCCTACTTCTTCCACAAGCCATAATGTCCACAAGCCGAGGGCTGCTTTGAGATGGGAGATGTGTTCTGGCCTATTTCATACAGACATCAAGTTTTCCTGATCCAGCCGAGCTTCAAGGATGAGTTCTGAGCACCCACGTTAGGAGAACCAAGAGTGGCGCTGGCTTCTGGAAATCCTCTGCACACGACTCTCCCCTGTTCCTTCAGGCAAATCCACCTTGCCTTTGTACATGAAGCATTGGCAAGAATTCTCAGGCAGGAGTGGGCAGCCGCCTGGATCCTGGCGTTCTTTTCTTCAGATTCGCCAAAACGCTGATTTGAGAGTTGTAGGAGTCAGAAGGAGTTGTTCTCTTGGAAGGAAAGATTTATCTCCTCTTGGCTCTTTATTTCCATTTTGCCTAATCTTCAAAGTTCAGCTCTGTGTCTCTTGCTCCTGGGGTGCACCTCTCTGGTGCCTCTGGTGCTCACACCCTCCTTTACTGAGCCAACTCAATCCGCCCTTGCCCTTCTCAACAATCATTGGCTCCCTATCCGCACCTGGTTACTTGATCAAAGAACTTCCATTTCTAAAAGTGTCTTCGAGGAAACTACGTGATGTTCTGGTATATCCTGTATTTTAAGAACATTGACCTGAAAAGTAGTAATTGCCTAACATTGGATTTAATTCTAAGTTCTTTAGATATCTCACAGATATGCTAGTTATAGTTCTTAAAGTAAAGACTTTTAGCCAAATGGTAAGAATCCTATTTGGTGTTGCAGAACCCAAAGGAGGACTATTTCTTCCACTTTCAGCATTCTTTATTTGCCTATCATTCTTTGCTAGAGTTCAGGACTCCTGTGACTTTTCCCCATTCTTCTTTGGCAGGTTTGCTGTTGCTGTCCCGGACCATTTCATGTTTAGATTGTCAGATTACAGAAAGAGATCGTGAGTTGAAAAGGAGCAAAGATGGTGTGGAGGTAGGAAAGGGAAAGGTTGCGATTATATTATAATGCCAAAAATAAAGGAGTAGGAAAAAGAATCTCAAGATTTAATCTTAGTTTCAAATGTAAGGGGAAAATGTGGCATACGATTGACACTGAACCCCTCTCCTCTTAAATTGAGGGTAGATAGTGGAATACTTTCCTTTTATATAGTTCTTCCATGGTTCTTCCAAGGTCATTTTAGAACCAATAAATTTATAGATGCATATATATGCATAGAAATGTATACATTTATGTTGGATGTGCTAAAATTAAAAGCTATCCTGTAATGTACACGATATTTTACATGATATTCTACTTTGTCCATATGGAAAGACAACAGAGAAAAACAAAGAGTTGATTTCTTTTTCTTTACTTTGACCTTGGGCACTAAATCCAACCTAAGATAATAATATTCTCAAGTGGTCATTTTGTGGGTATTCAATGACTTACAGGAAATACATTTATGTTGTGGTAGATGTCGAGGAAGGAATCTGCAGCAGTTTCTAAATCTATTCCTTCTCAGAATGATTTATTTTTTAGTTCCTAGCTTTATGGAAGCGATTTCCTCCAGCAGATACTGGAATGTGTGGGGACACTGGAATGACTCCTACAGATGTGGAAAACATCCTCTTCCTGATCTGATAGTATAAGGATGTGCCGAGTCTTCCTGTCCCAACACCGTGTGACTGCAAAAGAGTACCACGTTCATCCCATATAGAGTGCTTAGGAAACCTGCCCTACAGCGCTTCACTCCTTCTGGACTTGTTCAAGAAAGAACGAGTAGATACAAACGAGGACCATTTATAAACAGGAGGACAGTTTAACTGAAGAAGCCACACAGTACAAGTTAAAGGCAGGGATTCCAGCTGGGCCGCTAGGCACATTGCTTACCTATGTTAGTGGCAAGGCCTGTAATCTCTGGGTGTCGCTTCCTTTGCTCTAACATGGCTATCATCTGTGAAAGACTTAGGACGGTACCTGGGACATGTAGGCGTCAGCTATTACTGTTCAGTCAAAATACAGAGGATTATATTTGGCAATGCATGTAAAGGAGCTCCAGAGTCTATAGTTTTTCAGTTCACATCAGTGAAATGGAAAATCTACTGTGTCTTTTGACACTGGAGTACCAGGTACCCAGCAGGTTGCCACAGATACAAAGAGGAAAAAGATACAGACTTTATCCTTAAGAGTTTTATCATCTAAAACGATTCTCGAATTATTCCAAAATGATTCTTAATTATTATGGCAATTGTGTCAATAGAGTTGTCAAACTGGCATGAACGTATTGAAAAAGATAGAATACCTCTCCCCGAGAGACCTTCTCAAAGAAAGGCACTTTTACCTGGCCACAAAAAGGGGACTAGAAATGAGTCATTCAACAACCAGAACTTGAAGATGGACGTCTTGTATGGAAGGGAATGGATCTGCAGTTCCCCTTCTACATAGATTTTTATCACAGGCTAATGGTACTGTTTTCTAATCAAGCAGATTTCCTGCAAAAGGGTAGACATAAAAGAGAGTTGGAAGAAAAGGGGGAATTATTGAAAATTAAAATGAGAAAAAGGAAAGAGTCTAACTTTCCCAAAGGTAACGTTAAGTACATGAAGATAAGTGCTTTCCTGTATAATATCCTATTCAAAGGCAAAAGACGTCCCAGAGGCTTATTTTAGTGAGTTAATGTGACACACTGATACTGAGGAAGGAGTCCTGTCTTCCTTGTATGAATGGACAAACTACATTTGGAGATAGACCCCTCCAAGGACATGGTGCTATTTTAAGTGATTTCTGCATGGCATCTGGATTTGTCCCTCCGTAGGTAACGTACTGACATTTCAACTGCGGTTTGCCCAGTTCTGCTTCCCCGGTCATTGGGGAAATTCATCTAAAGCTGCAAAAAGGACCAGAAATGTTTGCATCGCATTAATAACCGGGGAACGGAGGAAGTTGCCAACTGGCAGCCGACTGTATTTTGGTGGTTTGATAAGGCTACTAAAGAGTTTATGATGTGACAGATGTTTCACTACACTATTGTGAAATGAATAGATTATGAGAAGTAATTAGATGTACATTGGAATCAATGCTGTTATCATCGAGGCCTTCGGGCTATGCAGTAGATGAGAGTCTTGGCAGCAGGTGGTCCAATGGCTTGGAGACAGGAAGACACACCGCGGGAGACTGAGTGACAGGTTTCACAGATCCAGGGGGTGAGAGATCTGAGCTGGGGCTTGCATTTGTAATCTTTACTCATGTATAAATAATAACAACTCCGCCATTGACTTCATGTGCTATGTCATCGCCTCTCTCCCCCTCACACAGACATAGTGCTGGTCTCATCCACACAGTTATTCTCCACCTCGCTCTTCTCAAATATGCATATGCATGCTGATTGTAGCTGACAGCTCCACCATTATTTTTTTTGAAGGAAGATTTTATAGGTAATCATCAGATGATTACATTTATTTTTAATGTCTGGCATTGAGCCGCCATTGTACAAAACTTCCTATAGGTTTCAGATCAGAGCCTGCAAACTACTTTAACTGCCTTTCATCAGCCAGTCGACTTCTCTCTGGCTCAATGACTAACATTTAAAGGGACACGTTTGCTTCTCTGCTCTGTAAAATCCCTTTGCAGGAGACTTGGCAGGGTCACCCTCCATGCTTGAAGCAACCATATGGAGCCTGCTGCTTTCAAGAGGAGGTTTGCTTTCTGCCAGGATCCAGGGTCAGCTATGGGCACACTGGGGAATGCTGAAGTTTCCAAGGACAGAATGAAGAGGCTGGAAAGAAATGGGTGATTAGAGGGAATTAAGTGACTGATTCTCTGTGTACATCTGCTACCCCTAGGAAGAAGAAATAGCTGGTAAAAACAATTTGGTGGTCCCTCCGTGCTTAAATATCAGTGGCACTTACACAAAAATGAGGAAAATATTCTTGAATGATACAATAGACTATGATTCTCATTACTAATAGTTGTCTTTCTAGAAAATACACAGTACTTTTGTAGCGCTGTACTCAACAACATATAAACAAGTTTCTAAAGCTTTTACTGATGTATCTACCTGTGTAAGTAAATACATCTTGTATTCATTCTATTAATGAATATTCATTGAACTATTATTATATCCCTATTAGTTTCTGCTGTGTGTGTATACTTAAATGGTCTTGTTACAAAGAATTCGTCTCTCTCTCTCTCTCTCTCTCTCTCTCTCTCTCTCACTCTCTGTGTGTGTGTGTGTGTGTGTGTGTTCTCTCTCTCTCTTTCTGTGTGTGTGTGTGTGTGTGTGTGTGTGTGTGTGTGTGTGTATACATACATGAGTACTTGCATGGCTCCTGTGTGCCTTTCTTAAGACACTACATGTTTCATTGTGGATACTTTGATGTTACTATATATTGTGTTTTAAATTCACTAAATCAGAGAATACAATCAGTATTTTTTGATGAAATAGTATAGAGTCATACTACAGAAAACACCCTTTAAGTCATATTTTTAATAACAATTATGATAACTAATATATTTTGACCTAATCAACAGTTAAAAAACTTTATTCTAAAATGTTTAAGATTTTCTCATTGCTTAATAATCAGCTGATTAAAAGTATAAAAAAGGACACATTCCACATGTGAGATATTAAAGGAGGAACGCTGAATGTCTAAAAAACAAACAAACAAACAAACAAAAAAACAGAAACAGAAATCTCTCGTTTTTCAAAGGTGTGTTTTAACAACAGATGTATATGAGGAGGTCCAGTGTAAACTACGAGATTCCATGACTCTGATAGAGTCCATGCCTGCTTAATCAAAGCTTCCTTGGAGAGCAATAAAGCTCAACCCTTCATAAATAGCAAGACTTTGTCAAATGAGCATAAAGAATAACGTGCAGAGGCCGACTAAGTATTTAGCTTCTCCCCACATGAGCATGGACCCTCAGTTCTGGTGTCCACTTGAAGAATAGTCTGCTAAGAAAACAGCAAACACCACCCCTTGGTCCTACAGTAGCTTGTTTTTATTTTATGCTAGAACACTAGGGGTTGAGTACGTAATGAAAATTGCCTAAACTCACTAAGGAAATGCCTTACTCTAGATTAAAAAGAAACTATTTTATTCCAGAGTCCAAATGGTCATTTGAGTATTTTTGTTGTTATTTTTGTTTGTTTGTTTTTGTATTTTTCTATGAAACCAAAGGCTTAATAGTCTTCATATGCAAGAGTTATTAACGAAGAAATTTATTTTCTCCATTATCTAATAACTTAATAACCCCCTGTAGGTGTGGTTATTTGCACTCAAGACTTGTATGTACATGAGAGGACACTTCCACATCTTATCATGGACATGACGAAGCACCATGAGGCCCCATCCTACCTGAGAGACCAATTGTAGTTCATGGTTGTTGGGGAAGGAGGGTTGTTTTCTTCAGTGATGTAGCCTCTGATAAATTGCTCCGGTAAATAGTTCCCACCAATGCTCAGGCAAGAAGCTTTAAATGAACCATATGGGTCATACACACACACACACACACACACACACACACACACACACACACACACACGCATGCACTCGAGAGGCGGGGAGTTGAGGGAGAGGGATAGAGACAGAGACAAAGAGATAGACAAACAGAGATAGAGAAAAAAATAGGAGAGAAACTTGTTGGGAAGAAAGGTTTCAGTTGGAGAGGAAGGGGATTAGAAAAGGCCATAGGGATGAAAATGACTATAATTAATTATATAAATTATAAAACTGTCAAAAATAAAAAGAAACATCAAAAATCAATTACAAATGTCAAGTCCTAGCGACATGTGTATTTCAACATCATAATTATTGATTTCCTTTGTTCACAGTATTAATTGTAAGATTTAGGATGGACTGTTCATTTGGTATCTATTGACTTGTAAATTCTTCCACCTCTACCATAGTCATTTAATTAATAACAATCTCTACAAATGATTGAATGAAAAACATGATTCTCAGATTGTACCTATATTCACTAAAATCAGAGGACTAGTCTAGTGGTATTATCAGTTTTTGTACATATGCATAGAAACACTGAAAAGGCATCTAGCTCTCTCTCACTTTCTCTCTCTGGTGGTGCTGGGTGTAGAGCTTAGGAATTGTACAAGCTCAAAGAACACACTCCTGAGACAGATGTTTAGATTTTTGTCTCATTTGGAGTTCCCACAGAAGCCATGAAACTTGAAAGGGGTCATTGGGGTACCTGTGGGAAGAGCTTTGAAGGAGGTGAGAAAGTAGAACACAGGTTATAACATGGGAAAAGGGAATAATGGAGTCAAAAGGTTTAAATGAAGAGATGAATGAAAACGAAATTCATATTTCAGTTTTATCAATGGCTGGGTAATAGACCAGAGTTTTGTTATCCATTCATCAGTTGGTGGGCATTCATTCTGTGCTTATTATGATTAGAGAAACAATGACTATCAATAAGTAGATATCTCCATAGGACGATACAGATCCCTGTGGTTTTATGCTTGAGTGGTGCAGCTAGATCAGGAGACAGATTTATCTCCAGCTTTTTGGTGAATGTTCATCTCAATGTCCATGAGGATGGGTATGCATTGTATTCATATCAGTAGGGAATAAGTGTTCCTCATCCCCCACATTTGTACCCGAGTGCCAAAATAATGACTGGCAAATGCAACATGGCCTCAGGTGCAATGGTACAATAGAACATCATGAGAGTAAACACTTTGCTGCTAGACTTAATGCCTATTCAACCAGATAAAACTCATATCTGGCACCATTTAGGATCCTATGCTAAACAGGTCATAGGTACTAGGGGAAAACCCACTATCAATATTCTACTAAATGGACATAATATTAAACCAATTCATAGTTATAGTCATAAACTAGGACATATGTCAATTATCATCAGAGAAGCATCTATTTGGAATAGCTGGTATCACAGATGCCCACAGTGGGGCAAGGGGCAGAGAAGAGAAAACTATGGACTGCTAAGCCCTAAATTGAATATATCCCTCATATTCTATCCTCCCAAGGCTCAGTCATCACTTCAGAAGAGGGGACAGAAAGATAGGTGTTACGTAACTACAAAGAAACTGTATTTTCTTGACACAGTACGTCAGCTGCACATATGAACTCACAATGGTGTGGCAGGGAGCACAGACCTATGCAAACTTAATCCAGACAAAATTCCAGTCCAAAAAGGGGGGATGGACACAAAGTCATCCTTACCTAAGGAGCTAATGGCAGTTGGTAGCTGCTAAGAGAAGATGAATTGGTTTTCTTTAAGGATGGGGATCATGGAAGGTCAAGAACAAATGATCAGCACAATTGAACTTTGCATGTTAAAAAAAAGAGGAGTCCACAATGCTGGGTAGATAGAGAAGAGGAGTGGGTCTGCGAGGAGTTACAAAAGGAGTTAACGTGATAAAAAAATATTGTACAAAAATTATGAAATAATAGAAATAAGAAAGGCAAATTTATTAAAAAGAGAAAGAAAAAGCCACATGGAAGGAAACATTATTTATAAGATTACTAAAACCACAATAATAATAAAGCATAGTAATAAGAATAAAATGTTTGAATGGAAATACCATAGAGGGAGAGAGAATGATGTTTCATCCATAAGCCACTAGGTTTCCTGTGCCCTTTAAATTGTTGATCAGGAGGTCTCAGGGATTCCCAAAAGAGTACAGGTATTAGCATTGCTTTTGTGTGCCTATTAGAATTTCTTGGTAAGACCCTACATACTTTGAGCAAAGGATGTGGGGCTGTCAGTTCTCTGATGGTAATGTTTTTGGTGTAATCCTGCAGTTTAAAATAATGTTCATAATTGTGTTCTAGACGTGGATTGACATGCTAGCATTCATGTGTTAAAGGTTGGTTCTCAGTGTGGTCATGTTAAAAAGGTGGGACTATAAGAAGTGGAACACAGTGTGTGACCACTGGGAGTGTAACACAGCTCTGAGGAGATCTGCCTAGTTCTTAAGAGACTTGTGATGAAAGGTGCAGGGTTGACTGGCCCCCTCACCTAGCTTCCCATTTCATCTTGTTCTGTTCTCTTTTCACCCCCCCCAGGTATATCTCTGTGATTCCATCTCTTATGAGATCCTTTCTAGACCCACCCTAATGACAGTACCAGATGTGTCCATGACTACCAATACTGCGACCTAAGTAAACTTCATTTCTTTATAAAATCCCAGCATCTGGTATTTTGTTACAGCCTCAGAAAAGAGACCGATACACTAAAATTTCACTTGCATTACAAGTTACGCAAATTAACTAGGAAGAAGAGCGAATCCAAAACAGTCTTCAGAAGTTAAATTAACTATACTATAATTTAATAGAAAAAGTATACCAAAGAGAATAAAACAAGTAGTCTATACCTTTCCCAACAACCTATATCAGGCGAACTTCTCTTTGTGGAAGCTTTAGTATGTAAAGCTTAGTTCAAGTATTATCTTCAGGGTCTTTAGACTTATTTCATGTTAGCTTTATGTTTGTTTTTTATATTAACTGGGGCCAAATTTCATAAAATTCCAAGGTAGCCATGTTCTATCACATCACAGAGATGAACTTACGCAGCACTGCCCAATCTACTCTTAAATGCTCACTGTGGTATTTCTGACATCCTGCATCCCGGTGGCTGTTTGGGATCCCAATGTAAAGTCTTGTGTTCATTCCCATTGCGTTTTATCAGCTAGATTTAATGCCATCACTGTAGCCTGTAAAGATCTTTTAAAAATTCTCCAACTGTCACCAAGATTAGGTGCTGATGGGTCATCTGTAAATGTGCTGAGTAAGCCTTCTGTATCCCTGAGCCACAAAGAAAAGTTGAGCTGAGCGCCTTCTGTATTGATATCAATTATTAAGCTGGTACTCTTTCATTGTACAAATTATAACTGACCCGACTCACACAACATTGCCCTGTATTCTGCCAGCTGGGCTCCATTTTATTCGCCGGGATACAAGGGGGGGAAGTTATCAAACAATTTTTTGAAGTTTAGTGCCTTCTATGAATTAGTGTCCTACACTAGCTGTTTGGCTGCAAAAAGTGTCTCTAGTGGTCTCTCCTATCACAGAGGTCAATTGAAGTCTGGCTTCATTTGTGCTCTGGCTGGCTTAGGACTGATCACTGAAAAACTGCCAACATGTCACTCTAAGTGGCATCTAGAGAAGGGGAAACAATAACAAGCCAACAAGGTATCATCTGTCATAATTTCTGTCCACAAGCAAAAGTGCTGGATGAAGTTACAGCAGCGTTTACGTAGAGGCACTCACATCCTTCTCAGCTAAGAAGAGTAAGCTATATTAAGATGAACCGAGGATTGTATTATATCCTTACTCTGAGAAAAGAAGAGTGTGTCGAACCCAACACTCTCTACACTGTTTAGTGACTAACTTATAGTGTCTCTAGTTGACCTAAAAATAGCAACTACCAGAACTTACTACTCTGAACTTATTTCTAGAGCCTTGCAAAATTGGGATGGCCAAGTAGATCATCTTCGATTATTTATAATAGCTTTCCTTCAAGACCTGTGCTCCAACCCACAACATTAGTGCTCTAGATCTCTAGGTAATGTTATCACGTATCAAAACAACATTCGCCAAGGTTGGATCCCGCTGCAGCCCACTTTATTGACATCAAATATTGATTTTGGAGATAATTGGGTCTTTGACTTACAAAATTCTTCATAAAATTCAACTTTAGATTAAAACTAGGAAAAGAAACCACGATCGAAGTGATATATCATTTAGCCATATTAAAACTCTTTGCCAGACAGCTGTGATAATAGATGAATAATTGCATCTATTCAAGAGATTGAGGCAAAAAATAATAAATTCAAGGCTAATCTAGGATAGAAGTTCAAGTCTTGCCTAGACAACTTAATGAGATCTTGTCCCAAAGTATAAGAAGACAAGGACAGTTTATTTTAAAAACACTGCTGAATGTGTTCGAAGGAAGTATCAACAGAGAAGAGAAACAAAAGAATCTACAAAGAGTTGCTTTTCCTAAGGCATAAACACACAAATTAATAAAAAAAAGAAGTGTTGACATCTCAGCAGGGGGTGGTGACATGAACCGGTGCCAGCCTTCTGAGGAACAAACATGATTACAAATCAAAAGTTAGAACTTTGACCCCGAAGTTCTGTTTCTGGAAATCTGTTTGGGGATATAATATGCTAAATTAATAAAACAAAATAATGTGCAAAATAGTCCCGTAACAACTTAGAAATATGGTCAAGTATAACCAGGAAAATTTCTAAGCAGAGTGAGTGTTTGATGAGACTCTTGAGTAAGATTGAAATTATCCTGTTTTATAAAGTATTACATGAAAGCCTCTTGCTTACGCCATAAGTGTAAATACTGATTTTATATATCAATGTTGATTTATAAAATAATAGAATGATATGCACAATAAGGAAGAGTATGCATATGTATGCATATATTCAATATGTATATACATATACAATTTGTACATATGGATACATATATAAATATATATTGTAGGATTTTTTTTACCTTTAAATTTTCCCATGAATTCTAAATTTTCTTCAGTGAGTCATAACTGTCACAGTTAGACAAAACTTCTTAAAATAACACTTAAAATTTAAAAATGCATTTATCCAGATTCATAGTTTAAAGAGATTAGGGAGGGAATATGGAGGAGAGACAGCTAAAATGAAGGGCCATTTGAGGGTAGTGTGGAAACCTAATACAGCAGAAGCTTTGTAAAATATGTATTACTTGAAGGCAAGCTAGATGATATCAGCAAATAACCAACAGGGGTATCAGTGGCCCACTGGCCAACTCTTGGCAACAAATTAGGCTTCCAGAACTAGGATTGGGTTACATCTAATTGAATTGTTGCCCAAAAGGATCCCATGTGAACCCCCAAACAACCCAGGCTGTAGGTTGCTCCCTCCTCACAAACTGACTTCAAGGTCCCATTGTTGACCACACCACCTATACAGCTCATTGGACACGGAGAGAGAAGCCGAGCTGGTGCCTATGTAGAGAGCCTCCATCGCTCCATGCTAGCGTGTTTGGTACAGGAAGGTACTCCTCATACTTCCAAAGACGAAACATAAACACCCGCCCAGCCACAAACCTTTTGATCTACAGCGGTGTGTCCAGCCTGCAATAAATGCTAGCGTGATAGTGGCTCGAAGCTTGTGGGAACTACCTATCGCTATCTGATTTGACCTGTGGTCCACTTCACAAAAGCAAGCTCATACCCACGTGACCAAGAGTCTAGGCCTTGGTAGCCCAGAGACTTAGGACAAAACCAAATACTATTTCTCAAGTCAAAACCAACAAATCGTAAAAACGTAACTGTAAAATTATCCCAATGGCTTTCTGCTATAATTATAGGTTGACTGATCTTGCTTAGTCGTCTCTAGAGAAGCTTCCTCTTGAAGCAGATGAGAACAGAAGTCCACAGCCAGACGCTGTGCGGAATGAAAGACCTTGGAGCACTTAGCCCTAAACAGGATGCCTTCATCAAATCCCTCCCCACAGGGCTCAGGGAATCCCATAGAAGAGAACTTGGAGAAAGGTGAGAGTCAGAGGGCATGGCAGACACCAACGAAACCAGAACCTCTAACTCAATTGGAGTAATACACACATGAACTCACAGAATATGCAGAAACATACGCGGAAACACTCACAGGACCTGCACGGGTCTGCACCTAGAGTTAAAGAAGACGACACGTGTCCCCACCCCTAATCCAGAAGCAATCTCCAAGTGATAGATAACCACTTGTCAGTGAAAGCTTAGTTTCCTCCAGGGAGTTTCACCAGGAAAACAAACTACTCTTAAGGGCAGGTCCCATACGCACCAAAAGATGGTGGACAAACAATGAGCGGAACTGCACCTTTGTGGGTTCTTTGTCTCATAATGTTTGTTGGGGCTCTTCCTTCTATAAATCTCATTATATATATTTCTCTTTTTAACCTGCAAGCCCTAGTGTATGTGTTACGGTTTATAGTTTAGTGTTTTATAAGATTACTGAATACGCGCGTTAGTACATCTCTGTTTCTTATGCCTTCTTCTCTGCTCTTTTCCCTCTGTTTGTTTTGTCCAATTATGATGTGTCGATTTTTATTTCATTTTATTTTAATGTTCATCCCACAGCAGCCTGTTTGTTTTCTAACCAGGAAGAGGAAAGAGATGGTTCAGAGAGCAGCAGAGGCGGGGGGGAGTTGGGAGGAGTGGAGGGGGGGGAAACCATAATGAAGATATATTATGTGAGAAAATAATCTTCAATAAAAGGAAAAATAATATAAATATGGAGAGAGAGAGGTAAGGGGGAGGGAGAGGGAAGGAGGGAGGGAGGGAGAGAGAGAGAGAGAGGCAGAGACAGAGACAGAGACAGAGACAGAGACAGAGACAGAGACAGAGAGAGACTCTACTTAGGTTAAACATAGTGTGTTTTTCTGAGTTATACCTTCTTCTTCTGTACTGCAGTATGGTGACTTTTGATGCTGCCATGTATTTCCATGTGCCTCCTCAGAACCTGAAATAGTCAGGGGCACTTTCCCTTCTAACCATCTCCATCCTTCCCAGATGCAGTCATTTCTCCTCAGAGCCACTGCACTATTTCCCTCATCACGCCACGGAGAACAATGTCTTTCAGTTAGAGAAGCTTCTCAACAAGTCCATCCCTTCAGAACCTCAAGTCTTCTAAAACAACAGAGCCCCCTCAGCATCTGAGAGTGGTCCACCCAGCAGCAGGTTTCCGGAAAAGTGCCAAAAGAATAAGTGAATGAATAAAGGAAGAGAAATAACTCTGCCTCTCATGACACCAAATTACGTAGAGAAAGGCACCTTCAAACCACCATTTTCTCTTCCCAAATATCAGCAGACAGAGCCTACAGGAAGGCCACTTGAAACAGTTCTTACCACTGAGGTAACATCTCCTTGGAAAAATGTAAACTGCTACAAAAATACACCAATGTATTTACTAATCAAGTTCACTCAGATGTCTCCGATTTCTAAAAGAGACATAACCAAGTAACTGCCTAGAGTGAGAAAATATATCTGAAATACCTTAAGGATAAAATAATTTAGTACTAATGCCAATAATAATAATAATAATAATAATAATAATAATAATAATAACAACAACTACAGTAATACTTAAATTAGCAACAGTGTGTTGCACCCAGTAAAATAACAGCCCAGTATCATAGCAATAAGAGATACAGTTGAATTATACAAAGTAATATACCATTTGTTTAACGTAGGGGAATGGGTTTTTAGACAGGATCCCCTGTAAACTAGGCTGGTCTCGAACTTGATGTTCAGCTGAGGCTATTCTTAAATGGACTGTCACGTATCAAACTTTAAAATGAGGGCATTATAAGCATGTGTTATCAGACTCATCTGTATTACTTATTTGAAGGTTAAAAAAAATCACAAAAGTGCTGAGAGTTACCTCATGTATTAGTTTCTGCTTTTCTAGAATTAATGGTGACTTAAATCTCCAGGTGTTTTGGGCAGACGCACATCTCCTTCTTGCCAGGTTTGTTTTTTTCTTTTTTTTTTTTTTCCTCTTTCTCTCTTGGACCCACTGTCTCTGTCTCTTTGCAGTTTCTGAAATTAGCCAGCTGTCACAGATATACATGGTGTACAAGACTGAATTAAGGACACCTCCTGTCAGACACACAGTTACTGTGTCTAACATGAAATTGGCCAAATCACTTTCTTTCAGTGAATCTATTGTTAATGTGCTTGGCTTTTTTGGGGTTGCTTTAAGTCTAGGCTGCAGAACAAGGAATACATAGCTTTAAGCACATGTGGCCCATACATATACAGCCAACAAACTAGATAAGATGGATGAAACAAAGAAGTGCAGGCTGACAGGAACAGGATGTAGATCTCTCCTGAGAGTCACATCCAGAATACAGCAAATACATAGGCGAATGCCATCATTAAACCACTGAACTGAGAACAGGAACCCTGTTGAAGGAATCAGAGAAAGGACTGGAAGAGCTTGAAGGGGCTTGAGACCCCATATGAACAACAATGCCAACCAGCCAGAGCTTCCAGGGACTAAGCCACTACCCAAAGACTATACATGGACTGACCCTGGGCTCCAACCTCATAGGTAGCAATGAATATCCTAGTAAGAGCACCAGTGGAAGGGGAAGCCCTGGGTCCTGCTAAGACTGAACCCCCAGTGAACGTGATTGTTGGGGGGAGGGTGGTAATGGGGAGAATGGGGAGGGAACACCGATAGAGAAGGGGAGGAAAGGGGTTAGGGGGATGCTGGCCCGGAAACCCAGAAGGGGAATAATAGCCGAAATGTAAATAAGAAATACTCAAGTTAATAAAGATTGAAAAAAAAAAAAAAAGGACAGGCATTGAAGGACCAGGCACTGTTAAATGCAGCCTGACAATGTATTTATAAAATACATAAAATTGTATAAGATTTCTTTTTTGGGCACTTGCGGTAGTTTGATGAGAAGGGTTTCCCATAGGTTTACGTATTTGAGTTCACATCCCAGGCTGGTGGCCCTATTTGAGAGGTCGTAGAATCTTTACAAGGTGAAGCCCTATTGGGGATGGGAATTGCTAGGGGTAGGCTTGAAGAGTTTATAACTCCACCCCACTTCCAGGTCACTCTCTCTGGTTTTCGAATGTGGTTGAAGATATGATTTCTCAACTCCCCCCTTTTTTGTTACCAGCCACCATGCTGTCATTGTGGACTCTCTGGAACTGTAAAACAAAATAAACCCTTCTGTTTGTAAGCTGCTTTGGTGTTTTAACACAGCGACAGAAAAGGAATAATTTTATTGTCTAGCAGAATTATCGAGAAAGTTCCTTTGACCAACTGTGGTTGAAATGTATTTGTCAATATTTTAGAACAGGAAGAAAATTTTGCTTTGTAAAACGCATAGCAAAACGACTAACTTGAATTTTAATCACTGTATAAATTTTCTGTTCACCAATAGAGTCTGGCTAAAAAGTCTATTTTTCAGAACTCTTACTGTATTTGATTTCAAGCTTTGCTAAATACCAGAAGCAGTGTGCCTGCGTTTGTTTTGAAATATTTTGTATCAAACAAACCCAGCAAATTCCTTGTATCATCCGAAAAAATAAAAAAAGGAAAAATTAATACAAGAATGCCATGTATGCTGATAGAACGTGAGTCCAGAAGAAGACATACGAACTTCTTTTAAACATATACATTAAGACCCTTGCATTACATTCAAAAAGTAAAAGTAGGAGTGTGTCACCAGGAGCAGTGCTGGTATAAACGTGCCTCTCACATTTGCAAGTGAAATGGCACCTATAATAACTTCACTATGCTGAAAGGTAGCATATAAGCTATTTCTGACTCCAAATCCAAGTCACCATGGGAAGTACATGTCCATCAACACTGGACCCGAAGCAAATGATAGTGCCTCTGTGTAGTGGGTGGCCTTGTGGTAATTACCACCCGCATGAAGACTATCCATCTCTTTATAATGTGGTCTTCAATGCTGTTCTTAAGTTCAGCGACTCAGTGAAAGGACTCGCTGAACTTGCAGGACTCATGGAAACCTTCCTCATGTACTTATGGCAATGAAAGACCATGCTTTAAATTTAACAAAGGAAAAAAAGGGACACAGAGCTTTCCAGCTCTTTTTCCCCGGAAATCCCACAGGTGACATTTACTTCTCATAGGAATGAAATGACAACACCAGGGAGGCTCAGTGGGGTCTTACTGTCCGGTCTTTTCCTTGGTGGCTGCTCAAGTAGGCTCAGAGTAACCTACAACTAAGTAAAGAAGTCCAGCAGCGGACAAAAGGCCAGTGCTGAGCATCTTCAAAATGGGCCACCTTGAAATTTATGGGATGAACTCTTTGAATGCACAGTTTTATTATTTTTATTCTGCAAAATATGTCACAAATGATACACCTCAACCATGAAAATTATCCTCGTAGCATAAATTACAACTTTTCCTGGGGGTTAAGTGAGAATTCGGAAAGGCAGAGAACAGAGGTGAAGAGGAGGCAGGTGGAAATGCCTGGAAAACAGGTGCATTGCTGGACGGGTAGTTAAATCGCCTGTCTCATCGCCTTCCTAGATATCCTTAAAACTTCATTTTCTTGTAATATGTGCTATAAAAGCATTTTTGTCTGTGACACAATGTAAGCTCACACATAGATACGCACAATAAAAGCCAATCCCATGGAAAAAATCTGACCTTTAATGTATTAATGTATTGATATTAACCATCCCATTTCATTGTAGCAGTATACCCTATATCCTCATGGAATATTATATATATATTTATACATGTATACATATCGATGCATGTATAGATATGAAGGAGGTTGTTAATAAAGGAACCGGAATCTTTAGCATGGCAGTCTGTGTTGAGGTAAAGCATATTTAACTGATTTTAGAGCATGAGGTTTTTTCTTTACAAAAGTAGGGAATAATTTCTAAACCTTAAATTAAAAGATAACTAATAGTCTTCATTAAAAGATAACACATTTACCAGATCAATCAGAATTGCCAAGATTTAAAGCCAGTTCTATTTTCCACACAACTCACCTGCACATCCCTGGCAGAGAGAATTTACTGACCTGAGAAGTGAGAAGCAAACGGCCCCTTTTTTTTTTTTTTAATTTCTTTCTTTATTTCTTTTTTTTTCAATATTAGATTTTTTTTATTTTTTTTTTTTTTTTTTTTTTATTAACTTGAATATTTCTTATATACATTTCGAGTGTTATTCCCTTTGCCCTTTTAATCACCATCTGAGCATTTTAAAAACCTATCCTTGTAGATGCCAAAGACTCCTTTTTCTTCCTATGGTTCTCCATGTAATCAAACTCATATAGGACACTCTGAGTTATGGATAAGTAAATATATAAAACTAATAAACTCTAGTGAACATGTAACTACATATTCTTCATGCTTTGTTATCTAGCAAAGGGAATTCATTTTCCATAATGATAAATGTGATAATTTTAAAAATACTTCGAGAAAGATTCTTAGTTCATTCAGATACCAAGTGTCACAGAGTACCTTGCGAAAGTCTTACCCTTACAAAACTCGAGTAAAATTTAAAATTTTATTGCATTTTGGGAATTTTTGTGTTTATGATTCTACCTTTTTGAAAATGAAACTCATGACTCATTACTCTTCTGCATTGCTTTAACCAAAAGCAAGCGATCTTTTCCTTCTCATTACTGAACCCAAGCAATGGAGCTCATCTGATCTTGAGACAAACTCAGACACCAGCCTAGGTGATCCACTGAGTGCTAACAGAATTAACACACCAGTCTGAGGACATGGGGCTTGATGTCCCAGTGACAGAAGTCACATTCTTAGCAAGCCCTACTGTTTCCTTATCTTTCCATTAAGGTTTATTTTACTGACTTATGTTTTCTGTCTGCGAGTGCCTTTCACGAGTGCACTTGGTCCCCAGAAGCCCCAAAAGGGAGTCGAAGCCCATGGAGTCAGAGTTACAGGCAGAAGTGACCTCCTGAAATGGATGCTGGGAACTATATTCTTGTCCTCTAGAAGAGTAGCAAACACTTTTAACCCCTAACTCATCTCTTCAGCCTTTCTGTTACTTTCTTGATGGGCCTTCGAGTGGCCCTTAAAGATATACTTGGGTGCTAATGCCAAGCCAGGAGCAAGATCATCTTTATTTTGATAAATCTGTCCTGCAGTGATTTTTTTTTTCTGAAAACAGCACAATCGAATAAAAACCCCATAGCCTGCAAAAGGCTTTTCCAGTTTTTTATTTCTCCACACATTAACATTTTCTGGCTGAAAAAGTGGACCTGATTGTTGGTATCCAGCTGCAACTCATTTGTTTATCTTCAAAGGCCAGTATTCACTCAGAAGTTACTTGAGTTTCTCTTCATCCTGGGAAGAGCTTTTTGTTGTGTAATTAAGGCTGCCTATAGCCAAACAAACATCTGACTGAGTCTCACGGGAATTAATAAGCATGATTTTCCAATGGCTTGGGATTAGTGGAAGTTTCTGAAGAATTGGTCTTAAGCTTAATAATGAAAATGTTGGAGTGTAACTGGATTACAATATTAAATGACCCAAGAGAATAAAGAGAGACCACATAACCCTCAGCTATATGTCGTGTCAGGGCTATGATACCTACAGTCCAAACCATGACATTGGGTTGAAATTTTGATTAAATGAAAAAAAAAGTATTCTTAAGAATCAATATCAATGTAAAAATTTTATTTAACCTTTGTAGTAAGTATTCCCATGGAGGCCATAATAAAACTACAGGCATAAGATTATAGAACAAAGACTGAAAATCACACTGCCATGAAGACGGGCACATGTGGAGCTTGTACATACAATTCCCCTAAAAACTATAAGCAGTCGACCATTGTATGCCCATGCATTATATAATTAACTCCGAATATTTAGTGATCTGTTCTCAAACTGCTCAATTTTTTTTTGAGGGGGGAATTGATAAACATGTTCTAAATACTATAGCTGAATAATTCAAAATAGACTACCTTTTAAAGCACAATTACAGCTCTCAAATGGTAATAAATTATGAGCCGTATGCCTGGAACCAATGGATTTTGTTTCACCTTTGACTCAAGATTTTTTTTTTAAAGAGAGAGAGAGAGGAGGCTCGAGGTTTTGGTCACACCGTATTTAATCCAATTTGCTTTGGGTTTAATCTCCAAAACAAGGCTGGTTGGCTAATTCCCAATTATAATGGCACATGTAATCAGAGTCCTCATTAACAAAGACTGACTATATTGTCTATTAGGAATGGAAATTTGAAATGCAAATTCGGCGAATCAAAAACATTAAATGAGCCGCTACCCGAGATGCAGGGAGCTCCCGTCAGGGCTGAGCATGTTGGCCGGCACCTGCCCTGGTTCCTCCCTCCAGCCTCCATTGCCTTGGGTTCCAGTCTCTGCTTCCTAATTGACCTGCTTATGATCTTTGCAACAATTAACATATGCTTATTAGTAATGGCTGGTTAAAGATTTCAACTGCTGTGGTTTACAAAGTCTAATAGAGATGACACACCACAGGAAAAGACAGAAACATCTCATCCGCAAAGACACAGTGGTTAGAGTGCCGATGCTAGACACTGCAGGGCTGTTCACTGTGTCTGAAATTGCAAGCGGTCCTAGCGGATACTAGAAACCAACACATAGAAGACGGCAGGCCTCATCAGTTCTGAGAAAGGAAGTAAGAGTGAGTCCATCTTTCCTGTGAGCCAATCATTTCTAACCTTAGTCCATCTTTCCTGTGAGCTGGTCATCTCTAACGTTAGTCCACCTTTCCTCTGAGTCTGTCATCTCTAACGTTAGTCCATCTGTTCTCTGAGCCCGTCGTCTCTAACGTTGTGGAGGAAGAGGAAGTGAGTGTTCTCAGCAGTGAAGAAATGCCTACTGACATTGGCTTTGTTTTGAATCTGAAATCGTAACTTTTCCTTAAAAATAATTAGCATGAACTGAAAAAATTGGTACATGACAAGTATTTTACTTAAATCATAAGTGGGAGATGAGGCTTTGGCAAAAGTTATGTTCAAAGTTTGCAGTGTTGTCACCGAACGCCCATTGCTGTGGCTTCTAGCTGGCTAGCCCCTCTGCACTGTGTTCCTGAGGGAACTTTCTGATTCAAGTCATATATTTTGATGTAAGAGATACTCCATTTACTCTGGGGTAGAGTTTTTATTCAGAATGATAATTTGAACATTTACAAATATCGATTTTTCTATTCTCTTAATGACTATGAATTAGTAATTTGGTTATCCAAAACTCAGTGGGCTTGATTTTTTGCTGGCGGTGGATAAAATTTGTGTTCACATTGCTGTTTGCCATTTTTTGCTCCTAATACGAAGTGAAGGGTCTTGCATTACAGGGGAACATGGAGTATCACATGAAGGAGACCTGAGATATGTGCAAGAGGTTTCTATTACTACAGAGCCAATGAACAAACCTAGAGTCTTCTGATATCATACGTTTACCAGCTTTCAAAAATCTTGCAGAGTGGGTACCTAGGAGCGGTGTAATAAAATTTCTGTTTATGGAGTCACTGGCTAAATTTAACATTGTCTAAAGTTGCAGGCTTATTGGATTTAAAATTATTTTTTAAGATCAATACTTACTAGCAAAGTGTTTTCTTTCTGTTGTGAGGTTCAGATTTCAGGAACTAGAGAGATGGCTCAGCAGTTAAGAACAGTTCATGCTCTTGCTAAGGACTTGGGTTTGATTCCCAGAACCCGCATAACTACTCTCAAGTGTCTGTAACTTCAATTCTTCTGGCCTTCAAAGTCCCTAGACACACACGAGGCACACATCCATACACACAGACAAACACTCACACACATAAAATAAAAATAAACAAATCTTTAAAAATATCTCAGACTCCAGATATTTTTTTCTGTCTGTCAGCTAAGGGCTTCTCTCAACTCTGGTCAGTCTCTCGTATCATGGGTCAAGTGTCTTCCTTCTCTTCAGGTGGGCAATAATTCATTGAGTCCATATATTCCTTTATACATCCGACCTCTACATCCATAGCCAGCTGAAGAGAACTTCTCTTCAAAGTACTTAGCCCATTAAGTACCATTAAGACAAATAAAGCTTTGATTTTAACTTTACTTTCCTCCATTTTAGTTGAATTCATAATACAGTATGTGTACTTCTTTCTAGAAGTACATGGAAATCTTTCCAAGACTGTGTTTCCTCGTCTAGACATCACTTCTAATGCTTTCCATGCGTTGCACAGTAGAGATGGGACTGGAGAGATTGCTCAGCCACAGGCTTGCAACGAATCTCCTAAGGAATACAGCAGATTGCCGTAAGTGAAGGAATACAGAGACAATGTAAGTGAACAAGAACAGATACCTTTTAGTTGAACACCACTGTCTTTGAAGCACCCTGAGTGGTCCCCACGAAATGCATGATTTGAAAAACTTAACAACTGCCAATGATTAGATTTTTCCTTCAATGAAGATGTCTCCAAGTTTTAACAGAATGTCTGAAATACACTTTGACTTTCCTACTAATCATAGTTTCTTTTAAAGCCAAGCCGACGTTTCAAGTGAGATATGATGCAGGTGTTTAATGGTAACATTTGGTGGGCTGTATAATTCAGAAACTGGATGACCAGAAATGAATAGCTCCTTATTAGCATGTTGGAAATATTGAATGATAATGACACCAGTATAAAGTTTAGTATGCCTAATACTTCATAAAACGAATAAACACTTAAGCATCTACCTGAGGGCTCCTACCTCTTAACTTTTAATTTAAGTCCATTTTATATTTAATTTATGAATCCTCAAAATATTATGAAATATAAAGGAGAAACGCAACCTCATAAATCAATGTGTTCTAGATTGCCAGTTTAATTTCCATATTGATTTAGTGCCCAGGCTGGCAGTGTCTACTAAAAAGTATGCTGTGTAGTCATTGCTGGGTAAAGGTCAGATGGGTAAGACCGGCGTCACAGCCAAACGGCTTCTAAATGCTCCCCATAGTAGAACTAAACATATTGGTAGCTATAGCTTTAATTTTGAGTTGCGCCCAGTCTTTTGCCATTCACGTTACTGAGTATTTTCCTTCCTTGTAGTTGATATCCTAACAGAGTGAACAGTCGTGAATTTGGCCTCCTGACAAAATCGTAACATGTTTATCTGTGAAGGAATATGCTAAACTTTTAATTGTAAAATAGAAACTCCACTAGTGACTAGATTTGGGAATTACCATTAAACATTGAACTTCGAAGTTTTTAAATGAATTTATATATTTATTGGTAGCATAAGACTAGTTTTATTTTATGTTATGCCAATGTATCGTTGTGGATTACATTTAAAATTCTTTTTAGAATTAATGGAATAAAAGCTGTAAAATGTTTCGAATGAACACTAACATTTTTAAATATTTTGAACTGTTTTACTGTGTATATTTTTGTCCTCACAATGAGAACATAACACAGATTTACTGAAAAGTTTCTATGCCTCATAAGTTGAAAAGTGTGTAGAGTTCCCATTGTAACTTAACCCAAGGAGACCAGCTTTTACACAGTAGGGTCAAGAGAGTAGTTAGACCATTTTAATTCCAGGTTATCCTTTGTTAGATTATTTCCACTACTCCATATCTAAAAAGGTGTGTGTGTGTGTGTGTGTGTGTGTGTGTGTGTGTGTGTGTGTGTGTTGCATGCATGTAACTATGTAAGCTAGAATCTCACTCGTAGGTTAAGCTAACACATGACTACTTGAGGTCACTCAGTCTTTGAGCCCCAGTGCTAGGAGTGTGCCCCATTTATGAATGTTGAGGACTCAAACTCATGTCCCCATGCTCGCGTACTTACTGAGTAAGTCACACACATTTTAAAGTCATGAACCGTGTGCCGCTTATCTGGTCATTAAAAAGTCCTGTTAAAATAGATGCTAATTTATTTTTTCTTAATTCTCCAGAAGAATATACATACCTATACAAATTAAGTGACCTGATCAAAGTGGTCAAATTGTAAAGCAGAAGCCCTTCTCACTACCTGCTTCCTTACTTTGGCCATCTTGGTGGTCACAGTACATATTTCCTTCTATCTGTGATGTAACCTGGCTGAGGGCCATGACATTCTGCACATATGACCCGACAAGCTCCTTTCTCTTGGTTTGTGTCCTGTTGTACCTATCAGTCAGGAGATAAGCTTTCTAACTGTCAGTTGATTTGACCCCACTTTGTTAAAGTCGCTGCACTTATTAATATTGGCACATTACTGAATTGTTATCTAAATATCACAATGTGAGAAAATAAAGGAAAACAATGTCTCCATGAATAATAATGTAAATCTTTTATGAATAAACACTTATGCTCTGGGTAAGTAAATAAAAAATGCAAACACGAAATCTTAAAAAATTGTTTATAGTCAAGTGGTATAGACTGTCCAGCTATTTTAAAGACTCACCACAGGACATTAAGTTAAAGCAGCACTCGACAACAGATTCATTCTCAAAGAGAGGAATTGCTATTATACCAGGGAAAGAAGAATTAAAGTACATGATACTTTATGTGCCATTATAATGATTTCCTGCTTTAATCAACTCTTCTAATTCATGAGTAAATCATAGTCCTCAATGTATCAGGTAAGACTTAGATATGTACAAAGCCATAAAAGACTAGAGGCAATGGCCAGGTCTACTGCTTTATGCTGAAGTTAGATGAGTTCGATTTGAAATAAACAACAAGAACATCAAACATGTAACTTTAAAAATACCTGAATTGAAATAATCATAAAATTGAGGTGAAAATTTTAAAGTACATATAAAATCTAAATAATTTTCCTATTATTGCCACTGAGCTCCTCCACTTGTCCCATAGTTTCCACTTTCAGAAGCATCCATACTCCTTAGAATTAGGTAGAAGAACTTGCCATTTGGACTCCTGCTCTTTTTCTTATTACTCTATCATTCTTTGCACCACCACACCCTACATCCTGACTTAGTCGTTGGAAGGGGTCATTTGTTAATACTCAGTAAACAGCATTGTGTTCTTCCTTATGTTCTCATATTTTCATCTGCCATAGTATGATTAATTCAATCAATATATATCAAGTATCAATGGTTATCTCGCTCATCACAAGGTGAGTTTCTCAGATACCATGTTAAACCTGAAAAGTCTCGGACAATGACTCATTCTCTTACCCACATTTCTGTCTTTACTCATCCCCATCTGTCCTACCATGTTTAATCAGTCATTGGCACTGATTAATGCCAACTATGGATACATATCCATATACATACATATACATATGCATATATATACATACATATACATATGCATATATATATCACCATTTCCTTTGAACTGTGAAATTTTCTCCAGAATCAAAGGGAAGGAGGATTACTAAGAAGATTTAAGAAGTAAATAAAATTTACAAGGTCCAAGAAACAAACAGCTCACAAGTCTCAGGAATTTCTTGACAGGGTATACATAATGTCCTTCCCCAAGATTATATAAGCAATAACAGTTGTTAGAGAGAAGATATTCTTCTATAAATCAAGATGTCTGAAAGTCATGGAAGGGAGCCCCAGGGATATAGCTTTCATAACTTATTTCTGACTTTTTATATCGGCTTTTCACTGAAACAACTGCATTTATGCTCCTGTGCTTTACCCCCTATCCATATCCCTCTTGCTAATGCCCATAAACTCACTGAGTCATGGAGCTCTACTTGGTGGAATAGCTTCTTTGTTTTGTCATGGATGTTATGTCTAGAGTGAGCAGATATTTGTTCAGTTCTTCACAGGGAAAGAACACAAAGCAGTTGGCACCTTCCTGGGTACTGAAAGAATCGAAGAACTCGTATCTTGGAGGAGTGGCTACAATTCCTTCAGTGGGTGCTGGTACCCAGAACTGAGGCTGTGCCCTGTGAGGATAGAGCACCAGAAGCAACCATCAATCACATCAGTTACATTTCTCCCTGGGTTATATCTTGCTGTATTTGTGGTTGCAACTACCTTGACATAGGTAATAGGATATACAATGAAGATTGAGCTATCTAAAAATGGAATGTTCTTGGGGCCATCTTTGGAGTAGCCATTTAAGTAGTGAGAAGGAGTTTCGTGAATTCTTAATGAGTGGAGATCATCACATAAATATGGGTGCACCATGAAAAAACGGCTAAAAGACTAGTAAATGAAGTTTCTGGAAGTGAGATGTGCATGAGAAAATTGTCATCCTATGTGGTGTGTGGCCAAGGAGGTATATAATAAGATGTGTAGCCAAGGCAGAGAAGACTTTCCAGAGGAAAAACCATGGAATAGAAGGACAAAAGCAGCAAAGAGATGTACAGATGGTGTCCTCTACATTAATTGATGATTTTCTGTGGACATTGAATGAAATAAAATGGAGACGCGTCCTTGCTTCCTTACTGTTCAGAAGCAAAAGGAGACAGGACAAATTAGTTTTACACTAAGAAGTCCGTTCTAGGATCTAAGATGTTGGAGCCCATGGGATGAACTTGCTGGCCAAGAGGAAGAAAGTAAGGTAGAAGGGACAGAAGCAAGTCATCAGGTCAACCATTCCTAGAGGGAAATAGTCAATGCATTATTCAGAATAGTGAGAAGGCCTTCGTGAAAACCCAGAGATAAAAACATGCGGATATCAAGGATGATAGAGCACTTAACTGCTTGAATCTGGAGAGTCTTTTAAACAAGTGATAAAAACTGCCTCCCCCCGCTTGGTTTTCTGATGCTGTGAGGCATGGATGTGTTGTGTCAGTGGGAGGTCTAAGAAAGCAGAGAAACTGAGTAATATCCACCACTCTTTGAGATAAAGATTATACAACCTGAAGTAATATGAGGGAAAACAGTCCCTGGTGGACTCGATTTATGTCAGACATGAAGGACAACTTGTTATTGCAAGTTGAGTCCTCATGAATAACAAGGACTGGGAGACGATAGTGGGACAACCAGATTATTGAGGAAACTAGACATATGAGTGGCAGTGTTGATGCCCTATCAACTAGGTCTGTTAGAACTGCGATCAACTGTTAGGAAAGAAGTTGAATACATAGGGACCTCAGCCTTGCTATGGTGTTTTAGTCTTCCTGAGCCCTGTGGCGGGATGTGATCTTTAAGAAGTAGAAAAGGCTGTAGCAGATCTGAATGGGTCGGATTGAAATCTTTTTAAAGTGCCGAAACAACCAAGAAGGCATGAAATGAAAGCAAATGAAGGAAAGCAAGTAAGTCAGATATGGAGAGATTTGTGCCACGTGGAATCCTGGGGAACAACTAGCAGAAAGCCAAATATTACGCTACTGTATTTCTTAAAGGCTTTAAATCTTGAGCAGCAACTCACAGAAGAAACAAATAATTAAACAACACATGAAAAGAAGATTAATCTTTACCCAGGGATGGGAAATTATCTTCTCGGAGTAGGCAGCGTACCTTTCTGCACTGCAAGAACGTACACTCAAGGTAAAGATTGCTCACCCAGTCCAGGACTCATAGAGCAGCAAAATATGATGAAAGAAAAAGCCAGAGTCTCAGTATCGTCTCAGCACTGACAGAACCAGGGAACGTGGACCTGATCCACTTTGGGTTTAAGCCAGGCCAATTAACAAAATGCTGGTCCTACAGAGACTGTTAGGGATGGGGAGACTCACAGTGATCCTGAGGACAGAAATGCCAGATGGCTTATGGAAAATACAGGGTATGATGCTCTGCGGTGTGCTGCTATACTAAAAATTGTCCTGTTGACCAAAAAATGACAGATATGATGATGTTTTCTTATAGCTATTTAGGACCTTTTATCGTATGATTTTTAAAGGAAGGCATCTTGCATAAATGGACTGTATAAGACTACTGTGGCATAGTGACCTAACACTTAGTCATAGATGGGAAGAAAATAAGAAGACATATATCATCCCCTCTAAGGCATAGGGAATACTGTGGAAGAGGGGCTAGGAAGAAAGCCAGAGCTGGAGGAAGGAATGCAGTGTAGCCATTTCCTCTGATTTGCAACATTTGGGGAGAGAGGCATGTTAAGACTTAGGAAGTAAACAACTCATAAGTATAGGGAAATTCCTGAAACTTACAAGATCCACAGGAGTCTTATTCAATCGATAAGAATTTCTGCTCAGAAAAGATACATTCTGACCAGTCTAGCTGCCTGAAATTCATGTAGGATGCTCCAGGGATATTTTCATGAGTTCTCACCCTTGCTGGAATATTTTCAGTCAAGCAGCTGCTTTTGGGGCATTCACAACTTTGTAAGTATCCTGTTGTTCCTTCTGTTGGAAATAGTCCCCAAATACCTACTGCTTCACTAAACAAGACTTGGGAGGAATCATTTCATTGGTCTGCCACTGGTATTCTATCTAGGATATAGATATATACTTGTTCATGTGTTCCAGTAAAAGGCTCAAACAAGTTTATCCATTTTATTATTATTAATAATAATTATTATATTTATTATTTTATATTTTATTATTAAATAATAAATGATCGTGAATAAGTGAGTTTAAAATTATCTACTCTTAGTTCATATTTATGCAGATAAAAAGTCTGACGTGATATGAATGGAGTCCATGTTGTTCATCAGAGCCTAAACCGAGGTTTAGTCAACACTAGATAATTTACTGAGAACTCTAGGGAAAACTTCTCTTCATAAACTCATTCTTATTTGTAGGTTTCAGTTTCATGAAATTGCAATGCTTAAGTCATAGCATCTATGATGAATGTTCACAAATATTCTTAAGTTCTAGCATTATCCCCTGTGCCATAACATGACCATCTCATGTTCAAGATGTATGAAAACCTTGATATGCTTAAAATCTGAGTTTCCCTCTTCTTTTATTATTAGATATTTTTTGTATTTACATTTCAAATGTTGTCCCCAACCCCCTCCTCTTGCTTCTATGAAGATGCTCTCACTCCAACCCACCCATTCCCACCTCAACATCCTGGCATTCCTCTATACTGGGGAAATGAGCCTTTGCAGGACCAAGGGCTTCTCCTCTTATTGATGCCAGAAAATGCCATTCTCAGCTACATATATGGCTGGAACCCTGGGTCCCTCCATGTATACTCTTTGGTTGGTGGTTTAGTCCCTGGGAGCTCTGTTGGGGTCTGGTTGATTGATATTGTTATTCTTCTTATGGGGTTGCAAACCCCTTCAGATACATCAGTCCTTTCTCTAACTCTTCCATTGGTGTCCCCATGATCAGTCTGATGGTTAGCTGCAAACATCCTCATCTGTGTCAGTAAGACTCTGGCAGAGCCTCTCAGGAAACATCCATATCAGGCTCCTGTCAGCAAGCACTTCTTGGCATTAGCACTAGTGACTGGGTTTCGTGGCTGCATATGGGATGAATCCCCATGTGGGCAGTCTCTGGATGACCTTTTCTTGAGTACCTGATCCACTCTTTGTCCCTGTATTTCCTCCCTTGAGCATTTTGTTCCCCATTCTAAGAAAGACTGAACCATCCACATATTGGTTTTCCTTCTTTTTGAGCTTCATATGGTTTGTGGATTGTTTTTTGGGTATTCTGACTTTTGAGGCTAATATCCACTTATCAGTGGGTACATAACATTTGTGTTCTTTTGTAATTGGGTTACCTCACTCAGGATGATATTTTCTACTTCATTCCATTTGCCTAAGAATTTCATGAAATCATTGTTTTTAATAGCCACATAGTACTCCATTCTGTATACGTTCCTCTGTTGAGGGACATCTGGGTTCTTTCCAGCTTCTGGCTATTATAAAAAAGGCTGCTATGAACATAGTGAAGCATGTGTCTTTGTTGTATGTTGGAGCATCCTTTGGGTGTATGTAAAGCGGAACCACTCTACAAATGTATCAGCTTGCAATCCCACCAACAATGGAGGAGTGTTCCACAACCAGAAAAAAATACATATTTCAGAGGAAACCTCAAGCAGTATCTTCTTTTAAAAAACTCATGTTTCCCATTTGCCATAGCCTAATAGTAAGAATAAAGTCCATGAAGTTTGCAGCCCTAGAATTATTAAGGATATAAACATCATTTGGAGAGGAAGGGAGGTTGTGTGCTAAATCCTTGGGTTTAGTACAACAGTGTATTGCATTCGTCAATTCTTTAAATTCATCTGCCTGAAGAAAGTTCTTGCTCTTTTTGTTACGTTCTCATTACTTTGTAATCCTTTATAGTGTGTGCATGTGGGTGTGCGTGTGATACCTATAAACATATAACATGATAAGTTCTAGGATATAGATATAGATAGATATAGATATAGATATAGAATAAGAAAGGTTAATAACTTAAGGGTGGCAGGAAAGAAATTATTTTTAATTAATTCTCATCATTCTGTCCATGGTACGTGGTCCAGTAGATGTGTGGAGAATCTTTGGGAACATGGGTCTTAGGTTCAGAGGAAAACACAATTTGAAGAAAGGTTTCAGAATTAGAAATGAAAGAATGTATACTTATCCCATGATAAATATTTA
This sequence comes from Rattus rattus, assembly GCF_011064425.1. Lineage (NCBI taxonomy): Eukaryota > Metazoa > Chordata > Mammalia > Rodentia > Muridae > Rattus > Rattus rattus. Next base: position 20,553,861 of record NC_046165.1, read on the forward strand.
GATATAGAGGATGCATGAACTAGGGTGGGAATACTTGGACCCTGTCTAAAAGTGCAGCAATCTAAGAATAGGACCCATAAAGGAGAAATGTGCAGATAGACCGAGGGAGACGTGCATGTGAAAGAGAAGGAGGAAAAGATTATTCATGCTTATCAAACGCACTAGATATTGTGACAATGATTTTTACTCAATGTTTTCAAACTTTATTTACACTCTCTTGGACACCTCTTATAACTAAACTCTTTTAAATATAACTCACAACGTCAAATACATATATAGTAGCTATGTTCATTTGAGTGTCTGAAACATGGAGGAATTTTATCATATTAAAATTATTAGTTCTGGGTTGAGGATTTAGCTGAATGGTAGAGCGCTTGCCTAGCAAGCACAAGGCCCTGGGTTCGGTCCCCAGTTCCCCCCCCCCCAAAAAAATCATTAGTTCTTACATTGTCTTGAAATATTACCATCCTTGTGCTATAGATAAACTAAGGCCACAAGAGCTGCCATACTTGACCACAGGTTGACTTAGATCTACATTCCACTGGAACTTAAAATCAGATAAATTTGATATTCTAACATTCTTTTAAATTAGTTATGTAACCTACTTACTGTTGAATCAAGTGAAAATAGTAAAAGAATGTAATTTACAAACTAAGAGATTATTTTTAAGAAAAAATGGATTTTTCTTTTTTATATTTTTCTTTTATTGATGAGATATATCCTTAACCCATAAAATACATCCTGATTACACTCTAGCCCCTCCTACTCCTAGTTCCTTCCCACATCCTCTCTTCCCTGAAGCCACACCCATTCTTTTATTTTTATTGGATTTTTAAATTTACAGTTCAAATGTTATCCCCTTTCCTGGTTTCCTGTTCATCAACCCCCTATCCTATCCCCCACCCCTTCTTCTATGAGGATATTTCCCCACCCATCCACCCACCTCTTCCTGCTTTCCCACCCTGACATTCCCTTATACTGGGGGTGTCCAGCTTTGGCAGGACCATGGGCTTCTCCTCCCATTGGTGCCCAACAAGGCCATCCTCTGCTACATATACAGTTGGAGCCATGGGTCTGTCCATGTGTACTCTTTGGATGGTGTTTTAGTCCCTGGGAGCTCGGGTTGGTTGTTGTTCTTATGGGGTTGCAAACCCCTTCAGCTCCTTCAATCCCTTCTCGAATTCTTTCATTGGGGACCCCGTTCTCAGTTCAATGGTTGGTTGTGAGCATCTGCGTCTGTATTTGTCATGCTCTGACACAGCCTCTCAGGAGACACCCGTATCAGGCTCCTGTCAGCATGCACTTCTTGGCATCAGCAATAGTGTCTGCGTTTGGTGGCTGTATGTATATGGACTGGGTCCCCAGGTGGAGCAGTCTCTGGATGCCCTTCTTTCAGTCTCTGCTCCAAACTTTGTCTCCGCATCTCCTCCTATTAATATTTTTGTTCCCTTTTTAAAGAAGGACTGAAGCATTCACACTTTGGTCGTCCTTCTTCTTGAGCTTCATGTTGTCTGTGGATTGCATCATTGGGTAATCCAAGCTATTGGGCCAATATCCACTTATCAGTGAGAGCCACTCTCATTCTTTAAAAATAAACAGGCTTCTACGAGATAAAAACCAAATATAAAAAAATAAAATTTAATAAGATGAACCAAAAGCTATTGTTTGAAGTTGGACACAGCAACCCCAAAGGAGGAAGAGTTTCAAAGAGCAGGCATGAGAGTCCTAGACTCAGTTATTCTCACACTCAGGAGTCCCATAAAATCTCTAAGCTAATATATTCACAGAGGATCTGGTGTAGACATGTGTTTGCCCAGTGCTTGCTGCTCCAGGATCTGTTGAATTCATATGCATCTTGCTTAGTTGATTCAGAGGACCTCGTTCTCCTGGGGTCTTCTAGCCCCTCTGGGTCTTACAGTTCTCCCACCTCCTCTACCATGGGATTTCCTGACCTTTGTGGGGAGGAATTTGATGGAGACCCCCATTTAGAATTGTGTATTCCAAGGTCTCTCTCTTTCCCTGCATAATGTCTGTCTGCCCGTGAATCTCTGTGTTTGTTTGCATCTGCTTCTGGAGGAAGCCTTCCTTATGATGACTAGATAAGGCACTGATCTATGAGTATAACAGAACGTAATTAGGAATCATGTTATTGATTTTTTTTTTTGAAAAATTGCCTTTAACGCACCTTGGAGCCAATCTTATTCGCACACATATGTGTGTTGTGGGCATCAAATATCTGGTCACGGCTGCATTTGAAACACAAATGTAAAGCAAATAAATAACTCAGCATCACAAGTTATACTTCAAAGTGTGTAGTTGTAACAGGTGTCCAGGAGGGAGTAGATAAAACTCTTAGAAACATTAAGTTAAAAAGTGTGTTTTAATTATTGCTATTAGTGCTGTATATTTATTGTTTTATATTATGCTGAGGATTTTTGATTCTGGAGAAAGTTCACAGAGTCTGAACTCACATGTAATTAGGGCTGGTCAAAGCCTAAGCTCCTGTGGAGTTCCCTACATATTACTTATGGCTCTGGCCTAGTTTCTCCTTTAGAGTAGATACAGTAATATCTGAAAGAGATAAGAGCAAACTTGTTCGTAGGATGTATCCAATACAATGATAACAATAAGTTGTGTATTCAACATTCCCAAGCATTGGAAGTAGTATTTCCAAGGGTCGAATTTGTGAATGAAAGGTTGACATGTGACCAGGATGTATTTATTCATGCATATCTCTTCTGTGATAATGGTGGGTGATTTCTTTCTTCTTAAAGCACTTTTCTCAAGAGCTATACTGATGAGTACAGAATGTGAACTCTATAGAGGTTCTCTGACTTACTCAATGAAAAGCCAGGAGCCAGATTAATGTCACATTGAGTATTAGTCATAGATAATAGGTTTATCATTGTTCTGGGAATTAGATAGTTACACTAAAAATAGATGAACTAAATACTCAGAATGAAATGACTTGTTCTAGCCAGGGTCTGATAATGTTTAGTTCTCAGTGAATATGTAAGGAGAGAGGGAGATGACTCTTATTATTGATTTCTATTGCTTGCTTTATATGCAGAAATCTAACTGAAAATATAACTTTGAAGTCATGATCAAATCAGAAGCAAGAAGGACATTTGGACATTCAAATTTTCCTCCATCCTCTGAGCCTCAGCTGTCAATGTCCAGTGAAACATGCCCACAGTACACAGGAGACCCAATTATTGAACTGTGGGGAATTGGGACCATCATATCTTAGGGTCAAGTTCAATTAAGCCACACACTGGAAGATATGACTGGCTTTGCCAAGGAGAGACAAGATTAAACACAGTCAAATTGTACGTCAATAAATATACACACCTATATTTCTGTCCATGTATCATCTTTGAAAATTATAAATAATACAAATAAATCTTATTTATGAAATCATCTTTTGGATACACATATCTTTCAGGTTTTAATTTACATATAAAAGAGTGCAGTGGTTTTTGGGTCTTTCGGTAACTACCTTTTAAAATAATCATTTTTTATTGTTTATGGGTCTCATTCATATATATATAAAGTTTACTCATTTTCATTTTTCATCCTCCTCTTGCATCCCACTAAAACTCACCTTCCCAGTAAGTCTTCCTCAAACTTTCACGTCTTGCACGTGTGTGATCCATTGGGCCCATCAACATGTCATCCCGAATGGTCAGAATTTATATTATGGTATCACCATTAACTGTTCTTGGGTTTCTAGGATCATTTCTTTCCTTTAATCCTACATTCAAATATTTAGTTGTTTGCTTTTTATTCTTTGAGGATGTACTACACGTATAAAATGAAATATGATCATGTGAACTTCCATTTCCACCCTCTTCCCCACTATCCCAACTGTTCCTGTCCCAAGTTTACTCATCTTTCTAAAAATAACATAACCCACTAAGTCCAATGAGTTTTACCTCTGCCTCTGAGTAGTTTCTTTGTGTAGTTTTGAGGTCAATTATGTGGCATAATATTCCCAGCACTTGGCCTACAGTCTACCACCTCGTCTGCACGCAGTATATATGAAGTGAGAGCATCATTCATGTGCTTTTCTCTGTCGGGCACTGCCATAGTCCCTATCACTATTTACATCAGTGCAGTCACTTCCTCTTTCTCCATCCCAACATGAGCCAACCCATCTTTCTTTGGAAGCCAGAATAGTCTTCTTAAATGCTAATTTGATCTGTCATCCTCTGATATCAATCCTTTGATAATGTCCATTGCTTATAAGTGAAAATGCTAACTTCATAAAATGACATATAAGATTCTTCATGATTGGTTGATATTGTTCTTCCTATGGGGTTTCAAATCCCTTCAGCTCCTTCAGTCCTTTCTCTAACTCCTCCATGGGGGTTTCCAGGCTCAGTTCGATGATTAGCTGCAAGCATCCTCATCTGTATCAGTAGGGCTCTGGCAGAGCCTCTCAGCAGACAGCCATATCAGGCTCCTATCAGCAAGCACTTCTTGACATCAGCAATAGTGGCTGGGTTTGGTGGCTACATATGGGATGGATCCTCAGGTGGGGCAGTCTCTGGATGGCCTTTCCTTCAGTCTCTGCTCCACTCATTGTCCCTGTATTTCCTCCTGTGAGTATTTTGTTCCTCCTTCTAAGAAGGACAGAGGCATCCACATTTTGGTCTTCCTTCTTCTTGAGCTTCATGTGGTTGGTGAATTGTGTTTTTGGTATTCTGAGTTTTGGGGGCTAATATCCACTTATGAGTGAGTGCATACCATGTGTCTTCTCTTGTGATTGGGCTACCTCACTCGGGATGATGTTTTCTAGTTCCATCCATTTGCCTAAGAATCTCATGAAGTCATTATTTTTAGTAGCTGAGTAGTCAACCAACCAAACCCCCTAGAGCTTCCAGGGAGTAACCCCCCCCAACCAAAGAGTACACATGGAGAGACTCATGGCTCCAGTCACATATGTAGCAGAGGATGGCATTGTCTGGCATCAATACAGTGAGCCTTTGGTCCTGAAAAGGCTCATTTCCCCAGTGTAGGGGAATGCAAGGTTGGTAAGGTGGAAGGGGGAGGAAAGGAAGGGGAAGCATCCTCATAGAAGCAGGTGGAGGGGGAACAACATTTGAAATGTAAATACATAAAATATTCAATTAAAAACAATTCTTCATGATTAACTCTTTGTCCAGTTTTGTTTATTTCTTATCACTTTCCTTTTTCTATGTATCTTATTCTATTTCTCAGCCCAACCAGATTCCTAGGTTTTAACTGTTATGAAAAAAAAAATGTTTTCAGTGTTTCCCATGCTCCATATTGACTTATCATCACATTCCTGGACCTCACAGCTCTTACTGCTCAGCCTTGAAAAGAGCTAATTATGTTGACTGTCACTGCTCTGAAGTACATTCTATTCCCTAGTCTTCAGGAAGTTATATATATCACCACTGTATCTTGTTCAATGTTCCACCAGGATGTTTGTAGTAGTATTTTTGTCTTAAGTTTTGCTACATTTCTGCTTGCTAGTAATATTCAGTTTTCTGTCATAGGATCACTTGTAAGTCCTATAAATCAGTTTAAGAAACTCTGCACACTACCAAAGGAGAAAAGTAGTCACCAATATCACTCAGCTACTAAACTTGCAACTTTCAATAGGGACTTGTGTGAGAGAGATACTTGTGTACTAATGGCACATAGGTTGTGAAAGTAACCCACTACTTTCTGATTAGATCTACAGCCCACTCTGTGAGAGAGCATTCATTCCTGACAGGGCTACAGTTGCCAAGAACCTGAGACTAGGTAGGTCAGGGCCCCGGGGAAATCTTACTACTATTACTCTTCTTAAAGAACACAGCAATAAAAAGACTTCTAACGACATATTGCTGTAGCCCTGGACCAGTGCACCCCCCAGCCTTCATCAGAGAAGCTTCGTCTAGTAGGTGAGAATTACCATGAAGATACACATCTGAGCAAAGTGCAAAAACTGAAAGGCTTTGGAATACTTTGTCCTAAATGGGATGTCTATATCACTTCAACCATACTGTAGAAAAATTGTAGGAGCCTGATGTGATGAATGGCTGCAGGGGATTAATGTCTTCTAGACTCCACAGCTCTGGTGCACATGTGAACTCACGGAGATGGTGACAGGGTGCGTAAGACTTGGTTAGTTCAAGACGAACAAAACCCCAGCTCAGAGAAGGGGAAGTGGGCACAAAATCCCACTTATTTTTTTTTGACCCAATTGATAAGATATAATTGCCCACCTAAACATACAAAGCCCGGTACCATCCATCCCTTAAGAACATTGATAGCAACCTGTAAATACACAGAGCGGAATCGTTACGTCAGCCTCCATTATCCTGCCATGGCTTCTCTCTCTCCCTCTATCTCCCTCTCTCTGTCCCAGTCTCCTCCTCTTCCTTCAAACTTTTCTCCCGCTCATCCTTCCTTCTCATCCAATGACAGGCCTCCTTCTATCTTGTACGTGCCTCCCCTGTGACAGCAACCCACATTTTACACTTTTTGCCTAATATACAAACAAACAAACAAACAAACAAACAAACCCTTTCTCTCAAATATAAGCTGTGCACAAAATCCCACTCCTAACTAAGAAGTTATTTGCAATTGATACTTCCTGAAAAATAAAAAATAAGTTTTCTTCCATGGAGGTTAGTGGGTGTGTCAGCCACAGTCCAGGTCAGGTTCCCTGCTCAGGAATAATGAATTCGTCATCACAAAATGGATTCCATGATTTTTGTGTGTGTTTTGTTTGTTTTATTTTGCTATTATTTTCATTGTTTTGGTTTTTTATTTTGATTTTTTTTTTGAGAGAAAAACCATGAAGTTGGATGGGTAGGGAAGTGGAGGGTAAGGATATTGTTAAGATATATGGAATTTTAAAAATAAGTAAAAAGACTCTGTTGAATTTAATTTTGCATTAACAGTGACTAATACATCAAGTACGTGAGATATATTTAAAAAATTGTTTATTGTTTATTTCTAGGTCCTAACTTTTTTTTTTGCTGGTTTTTAAGATTACAAGCATACAGAGTACCTCATAACATTTAAAACTCCCCAGACATAGTACTATTTTTGCATATAATGGTTGCTGCTTAGTGTTAATCTCTGGTGATATTAAAGTTAATAATACTGGTCCTATGTAATCCGCCAAAGGACCAAGAGGATATCTCCCTCAGTGGTATATTTGTGGTACAATTGGGAAGACCTAATTCATTCAGGAGAATCGTGGTTTTGTTTGTTTTAAAATCCAGCTGTTGTGGCTCATGTTTGTATGCCCTGTGCTGAGAGACATAGCCTTGGTGTTCCCTGCTGGCTATTTGCTCTGAATCAGTGAATCTAAGGCCAATAAGAAGAGTCCTGTTTCAAGAAAGGCTACATGGACTCCTGAGGAATGACACAACAGCTTGACCTCCTGCTTCCACATGTACTTGCACACATGCACACATGCACACACACAAACACACACACACACACGCGCGCGCGTGCATCACCACCACCACTGCCATCATCATGATCCACTTAAAGAGCTTAATCATTTTCTCAAAAGGAACAGCTAAATAGTTTGTGCATCTCAGGGACCTAGTGAAGTTTCTAGTACACTATGAAGGCCTAAAATTACACTGGTACACAGCAGAGGAGCTGTGAAAGTCACTCCAGGTACCTGTACACCATGGTAGTACTTTATGTAAGGGTGAGTGGGTGCTGTGCATGGGCTTGGCGTTCATTGTCGGGCTTTGTTAAGTTTGGTTTCACTGACAAAGTTCACAGTTTCTCAACATTCTAACACAAAAACACCTCAGGAACGAAATCCGAACCGTTGGGTAGGTTAAATACCCAACTTTAATTTGTAAATTAAATGCAGTTTCTTTTAAGAAAAGGGAGGAGAATATACCCCTCCACACCCTTCAATCTCAAATATCTGCATTTGTGCCATGCTCTGGTCCACAGAATAAGCAAGAGATAACCCTGTGAATGTGTGAATCCTGGAGCTGGGCCCCATGCGTTCTTGGCACACTACCTAGGTACTGTAATGTATAGAATCTCAGAATGACGAGTTAGAGAGAGTGGGGACGGAGGGAATGGAAAGGAAAGGAGGAGAGTGGATGGGAGTTGAGGTGAGGTAAGAAAAGAGGAGAGGGAGAGAGAGAGACCCACGCTTCTAGCCCCAACTTCACAAGCTGTTAGCACCTCATGAAGAAGTCTGAGCAAGACCAGTGGTATTCCTTTGCCAGTCCTCAGAAGAGTGTACTTTGGGTTTCCAAATTATATATTTTTTCTATAATGATATGTATCATATATAAATATGTACTTATTAAATATATTATGTATTACATATTTATCTATTATTAATGTATATAATTATATGTTTCTATAATTTTAAATATATATATATATCCTTCACACACATATATAATTTGATTGGAACAATGAAAGCATTTCTAGTTTATTATGACAAGTGACAGAGATAGAAAACACTTGGATAATCACATAGTCACCCACAGTGATTTTGTGAATCTCCAGTTCCTGTCAAACAAGGGTTAAAAAAATACATGGTTGATAGGACCAATCTGAGAATTTTCCATGTGTTACAATGTTCCAACAACTAAGAGAGTGGAAACTCAGTTAAAAAAAGGTTCAAAATCTACCAAGCAGAGTCAGGAATTTTCAAACAGAAATTCTGAGAACAAAAATTTATTAATATTAAATAACCTCCCCTCAGCCTCTCTGGGTCAGTTCTTCCCTTGAAGCAGAATTATGGATCATACAGATACTGTATCAAAAACAAAACCAAAAATTCTGAGAAAAAAAAATTAAAGCTGGTCAAAGTTGTAACCACTCAGAAAGTTCTATCTGCCACATTTTCTCCTTAGGCTATGTAAAACACGCACGCTGAGGCTTAACGTTTTCCACGGGCTCTGTCTTAAGCATTTTGTTTCAGTAGTTACACTGAATCCACTATAAAATGTTATTTAAATAAATATAAGAAGCACAGAGGCTTTGTAAATGTTTGTGAATTCCAGTGTGTTTGAAGGTGACATGCGGACAGAGATTAACAAAATATTTTTTTGGCCATTTTTTTTCATATTATTATTGGATATTTTTTATTTAGATTTCAAATGTTATTCCTTTTCCTGGTTTCCTGTCCACAAACCCCCTATCTCATCTCCCTTCACTCTTCTTGTATGAGGGTGTTCTCCCACCCAACCACCCAGAGCTCAGCAATAGGGTCCAATGGTTTGTTTGCATTAAAAGTTATTAATTAGATTAAAAGTTTGGTACAGTGATCCTTTTTCTTCATCCACTAGAAGAAGGATACACAATAAAAATACTAATATTCATAGTGTTTATACTCTTAGAATTTTTGCAATGATTTATACAGAAGTAACTGTCTAAGTACAATGGCCTATGTACTATGGTGGTAGATAACATCCCCTCACCTATTTTACAGACAAGAAGGCTAGAGCAGGGCCACCAAGACAAGTCAGCATGAAGGGCACTTGTCATGCCAGAGACTGACCTGAGTTCAAGCTGACATGATCACATGGTGGAAAGAGAGAGAGGACCAACACCAGAAAATTGCTTTCTCGACGTTATACACGTGAAATACCATTGCCAAGACATTGAGACCTCAACTTCCCCACTTTTGTGGCTGAGGTGGGTCTGTCTCTTTCTTTGAAATGTGTCTCAGAAACAGATTTCTCTCAAGAAGCAATGAAAAACACAGTGTGCCGATTTCATATTTGTTTTTTTTCCTGACCTTTAAAAAGACCATTCAAATTAAAAGATACAGTTTGAAAAATACTTTTCCTCAGTAACCAACCTGCCTTATTTGATGAGTAAAATTTAGTTTACCAGGGACTTTTAGAATCTCCAGTCTAGGGTGATTTTTAAGACAGTATGCTATTTTACTCCTTAAAAGCACATAAATTATTTTTCTCATTTTTATACAATATATTTTAATAATATTCTTTCCCTCCGCCAGCACCTCCCAGAACCAGAACTTGCCCACCTCCCTATCCATTCAAATTAATGTGCTTTCTCCCTAAAAGAAAAAAATAATAGGCCAATAAGTTCTTTTAAATCAGCCAATGAATTCTTTTAAATCAATCAGCGATCCTCTTAATTGTTATCCATACTTTATCGTCTTTATTCATTGACCTAGAATAATTGGAAATATAAGACACTGTTGGTGAATGGCAACATTTTAGAACCAACACTAACACCCACTGCCATTTACCTCAGACATAGCACTGCCATGCTCAGTGGTTAGGTCTACCTGCACCCCAGCTACCACCATTTTATACACCGAAACACGGAGAGTTGGAGGGGTAATTTCCTCCAAACGAATATGAATCCAGGTTTTGAAACTGAGGAGTACCATTCTGCACGCTCCACCTACTCTCCGCGAAGCCAATTAGGGTGTCGCCGTGTTCACTACAATCTTTAAGCACAGCCGTCACTGGAATCGCTACTTAAAGGTCAAGGTAAGAAAATTAATACCACAGTAGCAAAAGTTTTTTTTTTTTCCTGTAATAAGTGGAAGTAAAATCTCCCTTTGATTTAATTATTGTCTCCTTTCATTCTGGGTTTTAGTACTTAGATGATGGATCTTGTCAACCACTGTATGTCTTCACCTCCAGCTGGGGACACATAACTTTTATTGTGGTCCATTATCTGGCCATTAGAGGCCACAAGTGTGTCCCCTGACCCTCTGCCTCGCATTATGCTGAAGAAAAGGAGTTGAAAATGTGAATGCAGCAGTCTTCCTAGCACAGAAGCCCAAGAAGCCTCGGCGCCTTCTATATTAAGACCATTCATTTTCCTTCTGCACGAAGTCCATCTCACAAGACCCGGGGATAAGGTCCATCCGGACTCCACCTCCAGCCCGTCCGCTCTGCTCCGTCCTTTCCAAATGTCAGCTCCAGGAATGGCTAAGCTCTGCACGGTTTATTCGGTTTCCTTTTATTGGAGCGAGAACTTAGAACTGCTTACGAGTTTGATACACATGTTTTACTGTGTCACTTTTTTTTTGTCACAGTCACCACAGGCTTTCAAAGTGCAAATATTCATGCTGGCCTCGGTAAATAGGGTTTTGTTTTGAAAATTAGGGTGAAGTTTTAGGCAGGTCCAATTAGAGTCCTATTTCTGAGCCGCGTCCCCTCTGAAGTAGTTGAAAGCGTTACGTGGTGCTAGGATGCTATGGAAAAGAAGCGGAAACCACCCACAGGTATTTGCTGACAGAATCTGATAAATCTGTCACGGTTATCTTTATTCTCACCTGGGGATGTGAAGATCGCACCGGAACCTCTGCTTCAGAACGTGGGACATCATTGCAAGGGGATCCTTGGTTTGCCAACTGCTTCAAAGTCTGCCTCTTTGTTTTGATTTTTTAAAAAAGAACAAATAAAACGGAAAAGCACTTCTTTTACTGTTCTAGCGTGTACTGCCTGTTTCCTTTTCAGGCGCCTCTGTTTCCCATGTCGGCCCCTGCTCATTTCACGACGTGCCTCTCAGTTTATTCTATTCACAATGCAGCCGCTAATGGATTCAAACTTGTGTGCAGTTTATGATTCTTTTCTCTTCATAAAATATTATTGCCAGGTAATAGTGGTGCATGCTTTTAATCCCAGCACCTGGGAGACAGAGGGAGGTGGATCTCTGAGAGTTCAGGGACAGCCTGGTCTACACAGAATGAGTTCCAGAACAGCCCACGCTACACAGAGAAATCCCGTCTCAAAAGCAAAAACAAAAACAAAAACAAATGTTATCTGCTATTGGGTGTTCAAGAGTCTGCATGTGAGTATGTGTGCATGTCATATGGCTGATTATGTGTGTTTGGGAGTGGACGTGTATGTGTGCTAGTCTGTGAGGTTGTGAGTGTGAATGTATGACCGGGTGTGAATATATGCGTGTGTAAGTGTGTTACTGTTTGACTGTTCATGTGAGCATATATTAAATGTTACATGTGTGTTTGTGTGTATGTGAGTATGTGTGCATGTCATATGGCTGATTATGTGTGTTTGGGAGTGGGCGTGTATGTGTGCTAGTCTGTGAGGTTGTGAGTGTGAATGTATGACCGGGTGTGAGTATATGCGTGTGTAAGTGTGTTACTGTTTGACTGTTCATGTGAGCATATATTAAATGTTACATGTGTGTTTGTGTGTATGTGAGTATGTGTGCGTTTAAATGTGTCTGTGAGTTTATATGTGATTGTGGGTGGCTGTGATATTATGGATGAGTGTGTGTTGATGTGGTTGGGTGAGTGTGTATGTTTGTGTCTATTTCCGAGAGGATGTTCCGTTCCTTCTATTTTAACACAAAATACAGAAAGCTTTTCCTAAAGGTTCAGAATCTCAAAATAGTGAACTTCGTCCAAAACCACCCAGTAGAGTGTTTGAGGGAGAAACATAAGAACTGTGTGGAACACTACTACATGGAACTATGAGAGTATATATTTATTGAATATTTTTACCCTGGCCATGGAGGATAGAAATCCTTTTATATGATAAATCTAACTTGAACTAAGAACTAACGATGAATCGTTGTTCACAGGCAAAGTGAGAGTGAAGAACACTACAGGGATAGACAGTCCAAGGTGGTGAACAAGCCATACATCAAGAAAAGCACTAAAGAGGTCAAGGGAAGCCTATGTAGGGTGCAGTTGAAAAGGCTTGGAGAATCTAAGCTGTAAGAGGTTTTGCATGGCATCGAAAGGCAGTAGGGAAAGCACGGATGTGGGAGGAGGGACAGTATCAGGAAGGCAGAGAATATTATATGGGACATCGTTGAGGGAGAAAAGGCAAGAATGGTCGTAACCAAGCCACCTAGTGTTAGTGGTAGAGATCTTAAAAAGTAGGTGAAACGTGAGGTCTGTGTGGTAAAATCTGTCAGCCAGGAAGGGAATGGAACTGTTTTAACAAAGGGAAGGCGGTTTCAAGATTGACAGGCGATTACTCATGAGCACCATCCTTCTCATCCGTTTACATTTATTGTATCCTTTATTCTGGGGAGTTTCACGTACGTGCCATATTTACATCACTTCATTTCCGGTGCACCCTATGGCGAATCTTACAAGGTTGGTCAGGAAGACGGACATTGTATGAGCAAAAGCACAAAGATGAGTTCTGTAATAAATGCTGTCCTGGAGAATTGATGGATGTCAAAGGGGGTCAAAGAAACATGGTCCAGCAGAAGGAAGAATGCCATGCTAAGTGGAAGTGACTCTAAGCAAATCAAGGGGACAAAGACACGTACAGCTAAGCCAAGGAAAGGCTTTGGAGAGAGGCAGGTGACAATGGCAGAGAAAATGTAGGCCTAATGATACTATAACTGAAGGACAGGGACCTGAATTCCACACTGAAGAGCTTGATACCCATCCTAGGCCAATAACAACCTGCTCTAGGCTTTATTTAAAACTTATAGAATTTCACACCTAAGTTTTGTATCTTATTTTCATCACGTCCTCTTCCCTTCCAACTCCTTCTGTGTGACTCAATTCAATCTCAAATTCATGACTTCTTCACAGACCCACACACACACACACACACACACACACACACACACACACTTACACACACTCACGGACACACATGCATGCACATACACCCACATGCACATGCACACATGCACACACACAAGCACACAAGCACGCATGCACACACACACACACACGCACATACACACACACACACACACACACACAGGCACACACACACACACACACACACACACACACACACGCACACACACATACACACATACACACACATGCACACACACATGCCTGCACACACATGTATCATTTTATACTCTGAGATTTTTACACTGTATACCTAATATGTAGCTTGTTGAATCCATTTAATATTGCTTGTATATGTATATATTTAGGACTGACCAATTGGAATTGGATAACCTATCAAGGGACTCATTCCTAGAGAAGACAGACTCCTTCCAATTTTAAGCAAAAGAATCGTTTTGTGACAGTGGGTTGGTTTTTAGAAATATAACTTGGACAACTTCGTAGTGTTGATTTGAAGTAGAGACCAGATGCGGCATCCCCACACAGCCCAGGCAACCAGCGAGCTTTCTCCTGAGTGGAACCGTTGATGCCGCATGGGTCCATGTGTGATTCTCATTACTCTGTCCTTACTTCTCATTCGCCATCCACTCGCTATGTCCCAGATATTGTCTTATTTTACCCCTGCAAGTCAGTCTTAGAAACAGACCATATTAACCTCTTTTAATAAAGAACAATGCACCTTTCAAGAGAAGAGCCCTTCTCTCAAGGAGCGAACAGGAGGGACATGAACGCCGGCTTGGTGTTTGAACACGTATCTTATGCTCCATTCTCTGCGAGTCGGCAGCGGCAAGGTAAAAGAGGAACTGTTTATATCCGAGATTAGAAGCAGGCAGAATGCAGCGGGCACCCTTATCTCGATAGTGTGGGCCAGAGTTTGGGGGAGGCCCTCTGTCTAAGGCAAGAGGGTATCACCGTGTACCAGAAACCCACCCGCCTTTACAACATGCCTCCACTCATGCAGTACACGGAGGATGAGTTAAAGATTTTTCTGATGTTAATAAGTAATGATGAATTCTTATTTCCTTCGTTCTTCTCAAAGTGTAGAATCTAGCAGGCAATTTGAGATTGGCCGGAGAGCCTGGCTAGCTATCCCTGGGAACTCTTCGGATGTCTCATACAAGGAGATTCTTCACTGTGACGGTGAGTCTGGGAGTGAAATCACTTACTATACAGGCAATGGCTTAAATACTTAGGGCTGGGCACCAGCAAAGTGCATTACATTTCTAATAATAGACAGATGCTATAGAAATCTCTTATTAATTGTTTCTTCCCGTGTTCGTATGCTAGTTTCTTTTTTTCAAATGTGTGCGTTAGCTCTTATTTCTAACGATGCTGATTAAAATTTGAATACCCCAATTTAGAAAATCCTCACCACTGCACAAAGAAACCTGCCTAATTTGCTAGCCAATTTATTATACAAAGCTGTCCAACCGCAGGCCAAAAGAACCCTGGCTCTGTTTACAGCGATCTCAAATTAAACACAGATCTAATTTGTAAATTATTATCACCCTTGCACTTCAGAATTCTTTTATTCCCTTTCCTGGGAAGAACTCATTTCATTTCTTTTTTTGCATGTAATCATTTGCATTTTTTGAAGGCCAAGTTTCTTTTTATGTAGATAGCTCTAACTTCTTTGGATTATATTTCTGATGTCCCTGGTGTTTGGTTCTTCTCCCAAGCTAGGAACATTTTAAATTTTTATGAGTATGTTTTGAGATCTGCATCTTCCTCCAACACATTAAAAACGATGTCGAGCTAGAATCTCACACACATCCCTACGGTACCACACTTACTGTATCTTATCAGCTCAACAAAGATTCCATAAACATTACTCAATTCATTTCCACAAATGTCTCTGTATATAGATAATGTGAACAAGGTTTGGGCTCAATCCTCCTTATTGTAAAAGAGCCATCTATATAATATGGGATGTAAGTAGAGATCTGAATAAGGCCATGTTCAAGGTTGATAAGGATTTATCTTCCAACTTACTTGTATGAAACCACTGAGTATCTCAGAACCATCTGATAAGTTTTGGTCAGTACAAGAATGAGAAAAATTATCTCACTCTTAGATTTAGCATCATTTAAATTGCTACTAAGTTACTATTGACTCAGAAAATATTGACGTTTATTAGACAATGGCTGCATTTGCACTTTTGCACATTATTTCTAGACCAATTTGTAGATGAAGAAGCAAATTATTTGGGAATTGACAAATATTGGGGGGAAATTAGCTTTTGGTAGACTAGAGAGAATTCAGTTATTCAAATGCAATCAGAGTGGGTTAGCAAGGCAGTCAGCAGTATTGTATTTTCTCTTCCCACTCTTCTTTGCTCCCTTGAAAAACATGTCTGTGTTATACATACATATGCAGCCTTCTTTAGACCAGTGCATATCAACCTTCTGAATGCTGCAGCCCTTTAATACATTTCTTCATGATGTGGTGACCCCCGGCCAGAAAACTATTTCATTGCTTCTTCATAACTCTAATTATGTACTGTTATGAGTCATAATATAAATACCTGTTGTGTCAAATAACTGGCAGGTGACCCCTGTGAAAGGATTAGTCAACCCCCACGCATTGAGAACCACTGTTTCCGATGATAAGCCCTTAAAAGACCAGGTTTCTATGAGGGATAATTTTGTCCTGATCCTCTTATACTTTGGTTATTAAATATGAATTAACTGCATTTTCACTTTCATTTTAGATAATAGTTGTTTCACAGGAAAGTCTACTAGTCTACCGAAGACTCATTCTTCCTAGTCTGCAAACGTCCAGTTGTGGTCTGAGATTTTGTCAGGCTAGAAGTTAGACATCCCAGCATCCCTCTGGAGCCGCAAGGTGAGAACTCTCCTCTATCTAATGGAAGTAAAGCGGATTACTTTGCCAGGCAGTTAAATGGTGAACTGGATAGCCATAAACTATCCCCCTTTTTTGTTCTATATTTGCAGATCCCAAGATCCTAAGCAGATGATAAAATCCAGTAGGATTTCAGAATGTAACTCTTAATTCACATCTATATATCTCTATATACATACACATATATGTATATCAGAATATATGTGTATATATTTAAATATATAAATATGTGTATATATGTATGTGCGTGTATATGTGTGTGTGTTTAAATGTTTGCATAGCCTTTAAGTAAATCCATTCATAATACTAAGAACCTGGTTATGCCTTGTAAAAGATTTATCAACTGAATTCATATGCATGTATATCTGCCTGAATGAACTTATGTGCATGCAGACGCCAGCAGAGGACAGGAGAGGGCATTGGGTCCCCTGGAACAGCTTTATAAGAGGTTATGCACTGACATGTAGGTGCTGGGAACAGAACCAAGGTCCTCTGCAGGAGCCCCATGTGTTCTTAATTACTGAACCATCTCTATATCCCGCCTACTTGTGTTTTATAAATTATTCTTAAGGGCTTTGGGAGAGCTTAGTCAATAAAGCATTTATTAAACAAACACGGGGACCCGTGTTTAAATCTCTGGCACCTATGCGAAAAGTCAAGCATGGAGGTTGACACCTGTAATTCCCATGCTGGGAGATGGAGAGAATTCCTGGGGCTTGGTGGCCACCAAGCCCAACCAATCTACCTAGTCCATGGGCTCTGAGTACAGGAGAGATGTCTCAAAAGACAGTGCAGAGAGTAAATTGAGTAAGACGCTTGATGGGACTCTTGCTCTCCAAGCATAGGCACACACACACAGGAGACTAGTAAAGGAAATTAAAGTGACACATGTCCCGAGACCTAGACCTGCATATCAGGGGAGACATGTTTCCCAAAGACCATTTTTGTTACTTCCGCAATAGCAGAAGTGTCTTAGATAAATGCCAAGCCATAGCCATCACACAGTTGACGGCGAAGACAGCCAAACAGAAGATGCTATCTCTTCAGGGCTATGCCGGTGCCATCTGCAGTGCACCCCCAGGACTCCTGTCCTGTATATGTCTTTAAAGCTGTAACCTACAACTTCTGAAGAAACTGAAGGAAGGGAAGACAAGTCAGAAAGCGAAGGAGACACTCCCAGCTTGCAAATAGACACCAATATGCGCTCTAGCTTAAGATTTGCCTCAAGGCCATAGTGACTGAAGATAAATGTGTGGCTTTCATAAGACTGTATCTCTTCAACTTGACATCAAGGGGAATTCATTCTGAAATTATGACCCACTATGCTTCCCTTTTGCTAAAGTCATGTCTTACTGATTTCTTAAATAATCCCAACTTTTACTGCCCTGCCTTGGATATTGCCCAGTGGTAGAGTGCTTGCCTAGCATGCATGAGACCCTAGCTTCAAGCCCCCTTTCTCTCTCTCTCTCTCTCTCTCTCTCTCTCTCTCTCTCTCTCTGATTCTTTGTCTCTCTTTGTCTCTTTGTCTCTGTATCTCTGTATCTCTCTCACATATACACTTCTTAATTTAATATGTAAATATACAATTTCTTGATAGAGTGAAAATACTTTAAATTGACTTACTCTATTTTATGTGCATGAGTGTTTTGCCTGTGTGCATGTGTGTGTACCATGTGTGTGCTTGGTACCATGGATGTCAGAAGAGGGTGTCAGATACCGTGGAACTTGAGTTATGGACAATTGTGAGCTCCCATGTTGGAACCAAGCCTGCACCCTCTACAAAAGCAACAATTGCTTTTAACCACTGAGCCATCTCTACAGTCCATTAAAACGGCTATATATTAATGTATGTTCAACTTTTCATGTTTCACTGAACATAATTGAGTAAATAGGATTTTCCATATTAGCCAAAACTTTTCTCAAGAAAGTATAAAGGAGTTCTTAGTGCTTGTCAAACAAGCTGCTATTCTGTTTGCTCCCCTTTGTCCGTGTGTGTGTGTGTGTGTGTGTGTGTGTGTGTGTGTGTGTGTGTGTGTGTGTGTGTGTGTGTGTGTGTTGTGTGTGTGTGTATGTGTGTGTATGTGCATGTGTGTGTGTGTCTGTGTGTGTGTCTATGTGTGTGTCTGTGTGTGTGTGTTTGTGTGTATGTGCATGTATGTGTGTCTGTGTCTGTGTGTGTGTCTGTATATGTGTGTGTGTATGTGCATGTGTGTGTATGTGCATGTGTGTGTAGTTTTGTAGAAAACTAAGAGCCTTTATCTCACAGCTGTCATTATGTATGACAACTCTGCATTGTTTGACTGTTACAGTGCACCACCCTACACATTTATTTCTCCAAGCACAGCATCAGTAAGGGCTTTACTGCTCTTAGATACCATTTATTTTGTGAGTCTAAAGGTTCCTTATATTTTTCAATGCCAGGTTACCCCTATTATTAACAAGTTCTGTTTGGTGTTGTACACTAGTATTTAAGGATGATTTTTTTTTCTCAGTGCAAGTGGCTTCAAAGATAGTATATTTGTCTTCTAAAAAAGAACAAACTCAATTCTCTAATGCAGTTACCTCGCCAGCTCAACATATCCTCGGGCTCCTCTGGCAAGGGGCTGTAAAAGATTGGTATTGATATTCTGTGGCATTCAATTGTCAAGCTTCCAGCAGGAGGAAGCACATTTAGCAAATCTGGCCATGTGGCAGCTAATTACACTATAACAAAGTAAATTTACAACAGGTGACTTGTAGGCTATGCATTGACAACAAGCACCCAAGCTTTTCTCCATGTTTTCCCATAAATCAAGAGACAAAAGCTGCATTGTTATGTGATTAAAGAGGGCTCTCTTGAACACCTTGTAGGAATCTTATCCAGATCCTGTGGTCTCTCGTATGACTGCTATGTGCTTATTTATTTTAATGATTTTCTTATTAGCTCCTATGCGGTGTATATCTTGTGTCTATGAAGGACGCAGGTCTGGAGAGCCATTCAACTCATTAGAATATATCTAATGAAACACATTAACACGGTCATCAAAGACACCAAAGTCACCCTCGATACACCAAAGTTTGAAACACATGCAGGGTCTCTAAGTCTGATGGTTAAAAAATAGTTTCGATCTTTAGATTTTTAATCACAAAGTCTCAGGAAACACGCTTTGTATTCAGACATGATCCACGTGACATTGACAGCAAGGCTCCAGTGAGGGTGGAAACGTCCTGGTGTGGACCTCGAACTGTGGTTTGTTGTTTTGGCTGCACAGTCCTGCCTCGTTTATCATTGGGCCATTTTGTCTAGTGAGAAAGGTCTTTGCCTACAGAGTAACGTAAGAGTAGGGGAACGTGCAGGGAGATAGGTATACTCAGTGCTGTAGGGTATTTCCGGTGAGTCAGTGTGTCATCCAGTTTCAACAAAAAGTTCCTGTCCCTCATTCTGCCTTTCGTCTTCCTGCTTTTATTCTGAGACCTTGTAATAGTGTCACCAAAATGTATTACAGCTAAATCTTTGAATAAAAGAATAAATGCTGGCAGGTTTATCTGCCTACTCTTGTATGTGTTGGAACAAGCATATTTTAAAATAAAAATAATGGACTACTATATCTTATTATCTTTCAGAATTAAATACACACTCCTTTTATCCTTCAAGTCAGCACAGACTTTATATATAGGAAACAGTTTATTAAAAGCCGTAATAAATTTAGTAAGAATTCTTTCCTTATGGTATCCATTATGTGAAGCAGATAACCAGGGCAAGCTAGAGCAGTTCTATTGGGGGGGGTATAGTTTAATTAGCTAGTTAGAAACAACGTTGACATTTTATTATAATATGATGAGATAATTGCTACGGCCAGTCTAGGATAGGATAACAGCGAGCTCGAACAGGCTTAGTGGATGTTGGCAGCTTCTAAACATTCAACGTGACAAGTAAAAATTAATAGTTATGTTTCCTTAAATTTACTCGATGCTTGGGTCCTGTTGGTAAAATTGTTTTTATTATTAGGCATTTTATTCGTTTACATTTCAAATCATATCCCCCCTTCCCGGTTACCCCTCCACAACCCCTCCATCCCATCCCCTTCTCTCCCCTTCCCTTTGCCTTTTTGAGGGTGCTCCTCCACCCACTGACCCACTCCTGCCTCACCACTCTAGCATGCCCCTATGCTGGGGCATTAAGCCTCCTCCCCTCCCCTCCCACTGATGTCAGATAAGGCCATCCTCGGCTACTTATGTATTTGAAGTCTTGGCTCCCTCCATGTATACTCTTTGGTTGGTGATTTAGTCCGGAGGAGCTCGGGGAGGGGGGCAGTTAGTTGATATTGGATATGATATTGTTCTTCCTATAGAGTTGAAATTCCCTTCAGCTCCTTCAGTCCTTCCACGGGGGTTCACCGGCTCAGGATGATGGTTAGCGGTGCGTATCTGTATCTGTATTGGTCAGGTGCTGGTAGAGCCTCTCAGGGAACCGCAATGCCAGGCTCCTGTCAGCAAGCGCTTCTTGGCATCAGCAGTGGTGTGGGGTTTGGTGTTGGTAACATTTTAAGTTATTACTGTATCAAAACTTTCCCGCTGAAGAGTTGTATCTTAGGACCAGCTCCTACTTTTACACCATTGAGAAGAGTCTTCATTCTTCCCAAATGTGGCAAGACTCCATGCGTCTTTTCCTCCTATCTTCTAGCCGGCCATTCCTTACTTTATGTTCCCACTTGTTCACGGCCACTGATGCGCTACAGCATTTCCACTTGGAGCGCTCGTCCTTGCCTGTGGCACGGGAGATTTCCAGCTTTCAATCCTGACAGCTTTAGAAGTCAGATTCTTCATTGCAATGAACCCTGAACATTTCCTCACTTGTTCCGCGTTTCAGTCTACGGAGCAACACAGGAGGGAAGTCGAGGACTAGCCCCTCGCTCCCATCTCAGATCCCTTACTTTCAAGTCGATTCCTTGAGGTGATCAGCAGCTCTCTGCTCTCAAATGAGTTTCAGAATGAGGCAATGCGCTGGGCTCTGACCGGAACCTTCCATAGTGCTCGTGAAACTCAATACGCGTTGAAGATATCAGGCATAGCTTAGATGTCTAGATTGTCTGGATACATATTTTGAATGTTCAACTGGTCAGCTATCAAAACCAAACAGCAGTCATATTTTGCAAACACAGCAATAGGTGAGATATAATTTTACAAAAAAAAAAAAAAGGAGAAAAATAGAAAGGAAGTAAGGAAGGACCTTTTTCCTTGGCCTTCATTTGAGAAGAACCTTCTAAAAGAAGTAACTGAAGTGAATTCATTCAGGTTGAAACAGACCCAGGAAGGAATGATAGCAAGACTGATGGAGCAGGGGAGAAGGAGAAAGGGGTCTGGAGGAAGCCTTACACTTCAGGCATGACGGGCCAGTGTGGGTGCTCACTGGAAGGAGGAGTTGAAAGGGCAGGGCTTGGGAGATGTGGTGGAAAGAGGTGGCCTGCTCATCTATCGCATCAAATTACCGCCTTTGGGGGTGCGTTCTCCAGCAGACACTGCTAGCTTTATTGCAACAAGTAAGGGAGTAAACATACTTTCGTGTTTTCACATAATGTTAAATAGTTTTTCCTTCATTATTTTAAGAAGTTAAATTTATTCAACATATATAAAAAGATTATACACATTAATGGGATACTGTGGATCACTTCTGTACATACATACATACATACATACATTTCTGTACATACTCACACTGTGTACGGCTTAAGCAAGGGCCAGTGTTTCTCAGATATTCGATTTTCCTTGTGGCAGAAAAATTCCAAATTCTTCCTCTAGCTTCTTCAGGTGCTCAGTACCTTATCTGGTCACCCCACTGCGTGGCACACAAGAATGCCTGCCATCTATTTAACATAATGTTAAATAACATAATGTCCTCTGATGGAGCTCTCTAAGTCACCCGTGTGCACCACTCTCCCCAAACTCTGGTAGCTATCCTGTTGCTTCCACCTTTAAGCTATCACACCGTTTCAAATGTGAGAGCGCCCTTTATCAGACATCTTTGTGCTGTATAAAGCATGCTGCTCTGGAAATAAAGAAACCCTTGCTTCATGTGTTTGTTGGGTCTGAGACTGGGTCTGATCTAAGCTCTGGGACCCTCCTCCTCCGCTGGTAGAGAGGCATCTGTAAAATCTGGACATCCTGTCCATCCATGACTCTTGCTCTTTGATATCATAAAAAGGGTGTGATCATCCACTGATACCGAGCTAACATAATTTTTAAAAATACTTTCCAATTTAAATCTAATAAATTAAGTGTAAAACAAGTTTAGATAATTCCAGTGCAGCTTTTAACCTTAATTTCTTCAACAACACCCTATAAACGTAAGGATGACTCACCTGACCCCAACACATAGAACTCTAAACCTGGCCTGGAATGGATAAAGTCCAGCATCACCCTAGATAGTGTTATATCCTCTCTCTGAAAAGCAATAGTCACTTTACAAGCAGGAGAAATTGAATTCATTTACCCCCATACACAAAAGGACAAAATTCAATGGTAATTCTGCTTGTAAAAATTAACAGTCTCAACATGATAGCAAATGACTCGTGAACTGTGGAGAAAAGCTCAGAACCTGTGTCCTCCAGGTCCTGCCACTGTGTACTAGGGGACGTCATGATTTTGTCTTGCCTTTGCTACATATGAGGCTATATTCTGTTTCTTGTAGGTTCATGTCAAGCATGATAAATAAAAATAGCCCTGGCCTCCCACAGGCAAAATATTAGTTTGTGTGGTGTTTTCAAGTGTCTTTTTATGTGTGTGTCTATTTCTTTTGCCACTACCTGCTAGCCCAGGGCCTCTGCCAGCTCTGGAAACAGTTTGTCCCTGGAAGGCTAGGGGTGACCTCTCCAGGTCAGCCTGTGAGAGCAGAAAGACCAGCATACTTGGCAGTGCTGCTGGCCCACTGTGGCCAGTAAGGAGCCCACAAACAAGAAATTCTTATCTGCATGCACTCAACTGCTTAGAGAGAGGGAAATCAAAGCATCCAGGGCAGCAAAAGGAGGCTTGCCGGTTTTCACGAGAGGAAAGTGTGCAGCTTCTGTGCCTTTGCGAACCTCTGTATCTTTGCATCTCCTCTGGGCTCTATTCATGCATTTGCATCTCAGGCCTACAGTCCATCTGGCTTTGTTCAAAATATTTTTCTGGGACTCTCCTATAAGCTTGACGCTAATAGATATTAGTCGTGTTCTTTGGTGACAGAGGTCAAAGGAAATGATTAAGCAAGTCTCTGTAGCATGTGGATGCCTTCACATCCAGCCCTTTTGTAGTCTTAAGTAATATTGGGAATTCACAAGGTCCTTTTTACTCTTGGGGTCCTAGCTATACTGATTCCCATTTACACACACAACCGTGGAGACAGAGAGTCATTTGGCTATGCTAGTAAAGTCAGGATACAGCACAGTTGCCACTCTTCTGTCCTGTGTTCAGGTCTGATCTACATGACCTCAGCTTTCCTTTAGCTACAAGACTTAACACTAGTAGTCATTGCCTGAATATTTGAAAACTACAAAGAATCAACAAAACGATTATATGGTTCGATGCTAATCAATCTACTCAATCACAGTGACTAAATATCCCTGTTTGTCTAAAACAAAACTTGTTCCTCATTTCTTTCATCTTAAGTCCTATTTATCCTTAAAAAATATACCAGATTGCATAATAAATTATATGGGTGCATTATATTCAAACACAAATACAGTTGGGAAAAATATAGTGGATTTTTACTTTAATCATTGCATTTGCTTGTAAAAATAAAATCTCATTGTTCGTGGCCAAATTTGTGTTTATGAATTCTGATTTGATGACAGGTACACTTGCTTCATGTGAAATAAATGCAGTTAAACGTGTAGTTAAAATGATTGCCATGTTCTTTCGGGGAAGCCATGTGTCTTGCTTGTGTTGGTTCTCATACAGGGAAAGTCGCTCGGTGGGTGGGTTTTTCTTGTGTTATCACTTAGGAAGAAGCGTGCAGTCGATTGAGGTGGACAGAGAGTGAAAGGCTGGCTATTCATATCACTTATTGTGGTGATTTGAATGATAATGTCATCCCCTCCCCCATCCCCCACCCAAGGATCTTACGTGTTGATGCTTAGTTCCCAGTTAGTGGAACTACTTAGGAAGGATTAGGAAGTGAAGCTTCATGGGAGTAGGTTTGGTCCTGTTGAATGAGGCCAGATTTGGGCTTTAAGGCTTCAACAGTTTATACAGGGATCTCTCTCTCTCTCTCTCTCTCTCTCTCTCTCTCTCTCTCTCTCTTTCTCTCTCTCTCTCTCTCTCTCTCCCCCCTCTCCACTTATGGGTCATGTGTGAACTCACAACAACTACTTCACTACTCCAGCACCATGCCTGCCTGCTGCCATGCTCCCCACCATATGGCCATGGACAAACCCTTTTAAACTGCAAGCAAACTCCTAACTAAATGGTTCCCTTTATAAGTTGATTTCTTTTTAAAAGTTCCTTTTATTAGACACTCAAAAGAACATGACATGAAAACAGGCACCTAGTACGTGAGAAAAGGGAAACCTCATGTAGACTATCCGGGTTGATATGAAGAGCAAGATGACCTGAGGAAAATTTGAAGGAAGCAAGAGATGCTAACGGAGAGGAGTGCACAGGTAATTGGCTGTCATTTTTATGGAGTAGAGGACAGAATGTTGAACAGACAGGAAGGGTCAGAAGAATAAACATGAGGAACCTGGATGATGCTATACTCTGCATAGAACTAGGGTGGAATTAGGATTCATAACTGAGGAGAGATGAATATTAGCAGTACCCTCATGGGGTACCGAATATTAAGTGCAAAGGAATTTGAGAGTATTAAGAACTTTAGATCTAGGCGTGAAGTAGAGGTATTTCTGGAGTGATGGGCTAATAATGTTATAATATATTCTCATTTTTATATTTTCTGGGTCTCTCGGTCAAAGCTGTAATTGGTAGTGTTAAACAGACTTTGGAGAGCTTAAGCAGTCACAAAGAAGCTTATTGCTTGTGAGAAGGAACTTTCGTCTCTTTGTGCAGTATTTGTGGATCAATATTTTCCACTGCCCCTGCAGTAAATCCACCCAAATAAAGCTGTTAATTATCTTCACACTGGCATCTTACATGGACGAAAGAGAAAGGCTAGATAGCTGCTGTTTTATAAGGAAATAGAAGCCTGAATTGGCAAAAGTCATCTAAGAGGGAACCAGGTACAGAAGAATCAGAAACAAATGCAAGGTGACTGTTTGCCCCCACCCCGCCCTCGAGAACTTACTGAGTTATGGATGTACTTGTTCTTTTACCACCTGCCTAGTTTTCCTGTTCTGACAGCTTCTGTGGGTGATCGATCATGCTACCATTAAGTGTGAAAGGGGGGGATTCATTAATAATTTCTTTATAAATTTATTGTATAATTTCCATCTTTAAACTCAAAATCATTTTGACCATTTTACATCCTTTTAAACACTCTGTTCTTTGTATTAAATTACCTTTTGAAATATGAATTAGCATCCGAATTAAAAAGAACACACACAGAGAAAACGGGTTATATATAATATTCAAGTTTTTGTTTGCTTTTGTTATATTTTTGCAAGAATAACGTTTTCAAAGATTTTACTATTTTGTGTTATCTTTGGAACAAGCTAAAATTTAAACATGTGGGGCAGAAAGGTGGAGTCAATTATTTTAGATTAATGACTTCTTTTTTTTCCTTTTTCCTTTTTCTTTTTCTATTTTATATTTTTAATCACTGACTAGTGCAGATGTGGATGCTTGGAGCCAACCATCAAACTGAGCTCAGGGACTCTGGTGGGAGCTGCAGGAAAGACTAGAGGAACGAGGGGGCACTGCAAGCCCGAAGGAAGAACAACATCGTCTGGTTGGACCATCCAGTGCTCCCAGAGAGTAGACCGCCAACCGAGGAGACTACAGGGAGGGATCCATGGCTCCAGATACATATATAGCAGAGGATGGCCTTGTCTGACAGTAATGGGAGAGGAGGCCGGTGGTCCTGTGGAGGTTTGATACCCCAATGTAGAGGGATGCTAGAGCGGTGGGGCGGAAGAGGGTGAGTGGGTAGAGAAGCACCATCATATAGGCAAAGGGGAGGGAGGAGAGAGCATATGTGGGATCGGGGCTTTGTGAAGGGGTAACCAGGAAGTGGGATATCATTTGAAAAGCAAGGTGATTGTTACAGAGCTGTTTGGAGATGGTACTTCCTGAGGGATGTATGGCAAACCAAGGCCAGAAGAGTGCTTTCCAATCAATGTATCTACCGCGCCGTTCTAGTGATGTCTCGCCCTGAATTGCTTGCAACGGCACTTGCCAATTTCTCTGCACTGTGGAGCCCATCACTGTCAACTCTGCCGCATGACAATGTCTCCTTATGTGTCTGCTGCTTCCTTCATTGATATATCTCGCATATCTGCATCTCTCTATCTGTCCTTTGAGACCAAATACTTCATTTTTAAATTGTAAGACTAAAGCACATTTTGAACCTTAAAATAGGTAAGGTTTATAAAATGAAGTTGCATATTTCTAGCATCCAGAGTTCCAGTCTTCAAAATCAAGCATCTAATATGATGTTTTGTTATTGGCGAAAAATAGTGAAGACCTTATCTCTACGATTTCCTTGAAATTTTACACAGGTAAAAACCCTCAGACACATTTCTCCAAAAGTCAATCCAGACATTTAATCCATACGTACGAATCAAGAGAAGCTTCCTCTGCAGGCTTTCCTAAAATTATCTGCCACTTTCAGTTTTACTACAAATAATATTTTAAAATTTGGTTACTGTTATAGTGACTAACAACTATTCTAAAACAAATTCATCATTTTAAAGTACCTACTGCAATGTCTTTTTCACTAGCTGAGAGTTTGAAAAAGTAAATAAGCCAAGGTTAAATAAATTTCCTGGGGACAATACAGCCGACATGGTGGAGAATTTTAGTAGATATTTATTAATTAGTACCTTTCCTACAAAGGCACGTGCTGATTAGAACATGAAGATTAATCTCACATGTTGTCATAGCTGCAAAGTAGTCCTCAATAAAAGTCCATAAAGCACTGTGTTAATGTAATCATGGGAAAAGTAACTTTAGAAGACAGTAGTGATGGAGCAGGAGAAAACTGTCTTTAGGGGTGGGATTGAATGAAGATCTCTTGAGATAAATAAACAGACTAAGCAATTACAGGTAGCAGAATTGCTCACACACACACACACACACACCACACATATACTCACACATACACACATACACACACATGCACACACACACGCACACACACACACCACACATACACACACATATACACACACACACACACACACACATCACACATACACACACACACACACACACACTCACACACACACACACGCACACACACACACCACACATACACACACGCATATACACACACATACACACATATACCACACACACATACACACATACACACACATACACACATACACACACACACACACACACACACATACACACACATACACACACATACACACACATACACACACATACACACACACATACACACACACACACATACACACATACACACATACACACACACACACACACACACACACATACACACACACATGCACACACATATACACACACACATACACACATATACCACACACACATATACACATACACACACATACACACACATACACACATACACACACACAAATATATATATATATATATATATATGTAGTATCTTAGAATATGAATCCTGAAACTTGTTGTCATAGTTTTTATACTAAAAAAATACATAATGTTTAATTGGATTTTGTGATTTAAAAGCAACAAAACTAATTCATTATCAATTAATTCATTAGTGTATGCAATAAGCCAAACACCTGTAGCAGATGTTAAAAGAAAATGTGTGTTTGCAGTGATGCTATTCATAGATGTTTCTATGAGAAATGTATGCCTCCAGAAACAAGGAAAATTGACCTTGAAATAGTGGAAAATATATAAAATATATAAAATAGTCAAATCTTCCTGTTTCCAGTTGAAAGTGCATTAAAAAAAAATAGATGTGTCTTCCCAGAATATATTTTTCTATAGAGGAAAGCGATTGAGAAGGAAGTGGCAGGTTTCAAAAACCTGGATATCATCCAGCCCTGGTGTTTACCTGTGGTGAGGTGTGTGCTTAGGGGTTTGAGTCTGTCCATTCACTGTTCTGACCAGAACATCCTTCTCTGTGACAGTGTTAAACCATGTGTAACATTCCATTCTACAAATGTGTGCGGCAGGGCCGTTATGAACCTCCCCAGACCGATTTTTATTTTCACATCATCAGACGGGAAACCTGAAGTGTCCCAGAAATTCGTGTTTTCTTTCTGTCTTTCTTAAGCTAAGGGGCAAAGTTCTACCTCGAAGTGTCTGAAAGACCAAGATACAGAATAATTAACATTCAAATCTCATCTAAATTAAATCAAAGCTAATTAATCATGAAAGTTTCAGACGGAGCGCTCACTTGCAAGTAAATGAAATCCTCCAAGTTTGGCAAAGTTTTCCTCAGGTTTGGGGCTATTAGCATGTAGTCACAGTGACACTTTGTGTTCAATGTTGGGGAATGCACTCTGAAGAGTGGGATGGACAGATAACATCCTGGGCACCGAGAGCTGCAGAAAAATCAGCTGTGGAACATGCAGGAGAGAAAAAGGGAACGGAAGTGAAGTGTGTACACTCAGACCAGATGCATAGGACACGCTGAGCCATAATTTCATTAATGACAAATTCACTACTTTTTCCTTTTATATTGTCTGACCGTAAACCCTCTCTAATACATAAGTTGAGTCACCTAAAAGAAAGAAAAAAATCTCAGGATTCCAGATACCCGTTCTATGCTATTTACTTAGATGTTGCTAAATTATATCCATGGTTAAAATGTGAACAAACCATCAACCTGACATTTTAAAACAAACCATAGAGAAACTTACTTGTGTTCAAAGATGAATTTTTTCCCCCTGAGGTAGCACTTATATCAGATGAAGTAAATGGTGGCAAATTTCAACAGATACTAGGGAAACTCTTATTTAGATTAAAATATCCCAGTGTATGATTTGGGTCAGCTAGATGGCTCAGTGACTAGATGCCCTTGCAGTAAGCTTGCTGGCCTGTGTTTGGTCTCTAGAACACCAGTGGGGGGGGTTAAGCTGACGCCTAAACGTTTTTCTATGAGTTCCACGTGTTTCAAATCTGTGAAATTCCCCCAAAAGCTCGCTAAGAATACACGTGTTTCAAGATAAAATATATTCCAATATTGAAACATTATTCATAAAGTTGGTACAATATCGATTTACTATTTCTTTAATAAGGGCAATTAAATGAAATTTCAAAAATATTTCATTAATTAAACTAGGGAATTGGTTTTTAATTGCCAACTCTTAGTTAACATACCTAGACACCCAACAGTAGCTTAGTCTGCATTGCGAAAGGAACAAATTCATTGCCTCAGCTGTTTCAAAGACTTGAAAAATATCTAGAGTATCAGAAATACCATGTCACAGGAGACCTCTTCTATTCTTGGTGCCGTCTTTCTCTCTACAATTCATACATGGGGCTGGGAGTGTATAGTTCCCATGAGAGTGAATTTGGACAACAAAACCACAGGACCTTTCCCTATATGATTATCGTGTGTGTGTGTGTGTGTGTGTGTGTGTGTGTGTGTGTGTGTGTGTGTGTGTGTGTGTGTGTGCGTGCGCGCACGCGCATGTGCGTGTGTCCCATATGTGTAAACGTAGACATCAGAGCAGGGTGACACATTCTCCTTCCATCACTGTTCACCTTGTTGCTTCATTGCCTTGAGACAGGGTCTCCCACTAAGGCAGACGCTCACTGTTTTGGAAAGCCTATCTAGTAAAGGGGCTTCCGAGATCTGCCGGTCTTCATCCTCCGATGCTGGAGTTATCGGTCCCGGCATCCATCAGTATGCCCATGTAGAAGCATCTATGGATTCTTCGGTAGATTTGTATGTAGATATAATGGTATGACATTCCCTGCCTTACTCTGCCTTCTACATCTTGGCACACATCTTCCTCTGTGCCTCATCACTTCTTCTTGTTCTTGATTTTGTGATAACCCACGGAGCACAATCAGTAATGCCCATTGTGGCATGAAAATATTCCCGGGAAAGCATAGCGGGTAAGGAACCAATGGCCGACCATGGATATCACCAAGTCCAGCTTGGTGAACTATGAGTTTTACTGGCATTCCTTACAGGAGTATGTACGGGGACCTACTTATAGGAGAACAAATAACAAAAGATTGCTGCAACAGTAAACGCCCCTCTAGCATGGGCGAGTCACAAAACTCGGAAACCCAGGGCACACTGCCAAATGCCGTTCAACAGGTTAGGGAGCCTTCTCTCCAGCTGTCGGTCTGAGCCTTAGGTTAGATTGGCTAAATCTGCAGTTCTAGGGTGTTCAGCTGGTCTCTGTTTCTTTCCCGCAGCTTCGCTGATTTCTCTTTCTTCTAGGTAGAAGGTCTTGTCTGAGCCTCTTCTAGGCAGCTCAGCTGGTTTCTATCTCTTTCAGGTGTCTTGAGTTTGTGTCTCTTCGCAGTCTTTACAGCTTCCGGAGGGTGGGCCCTGGATATCTAGCAGGCTCAGGATTTCCTGAGGCCTTAAAGCTGTTTGCTTCATGAGCTTAAGGGGCTTCTCCGAAGGATAGGCTGTTTCACCTCACTTTTAGAACTTCGGATGTCGTGATTCTAAACCTTCTTCCCAGATGGATGTTTTTTTATCTCAGAGGAAACCGTTACACGTCGCCCACGTATGTATGGGTGCAACACCATCCTCTGGACTGTGGACAAACCTATGAGGGACTGTACCTCTAAAGGGCACTGACTGTCCTTCCTCCATCAGCCATTTCCTTCAGAAGTCCTCCCACTTAGGGGCGGGGCCTTATTTTGGTTAAAAATCCAAAGTGGAAGGAGTGTTCTTCCCAGCAGAAGAGATGGTCCCAAGCAAAGTAGTAGAATTCAATGCGCCGGAAGTGTACTGAAGTTGAAGCTAGAGATGTAAGCTATTCTGGGGGTCCGCAGGGTCTTCTTAAAAGATTTTTAAGCAAGAAAACAAAATAATCAAAGGGAGAAATATGATGAAACCAACATTGTAGTCAATGTTGAAGGGGAAAAATGCCCAGGGCCTTTAATGTGGTGCTCAGTTTAGATCTCTCTGAGGAAGAATGTAACCTGTGATCCCTCTCATAATGAAATTGAACAAACAAACAAACAAGCAAACAAACAAACACAAAACCCCCAAAATACAGAGACCCTGTTGTCCTCTTCTAACCGTTGGGATTAGGGATAGGGTGGGCTATACGATGAAGAAAAAAGATGATAAGCCAAGAAATTTTTCAGAAGAATACATCAATTAGAATGTAAATGACCCATGAAATCTAATTTTCAGAACATTTTCCTGGTAGCATGGGTCACAGTACTTGGGTAAACATTGTCTACAAGAAGGCAGTTTTAAAATATCTATGTGGGACAATGACAGTGGAACCGAGGTCAACGGGCTTACCAAGCACAGATAACTACAGGAAGAACTACATTTTGCCACTCGTATGCCATAATTTCCCTCATGCGTCAGAATTCTGATACATTTTTCACACCACACTGCTCAGAGTTGCGGGCGTTCTGGCCCTAATAGAAACTACGCCTGTGGCCCTATCCTTCCAGGATCAGAGACTTCAACATGAACCTCTAAGCAGTGTATCAAACTGGCTTTTTAGCAGCACCAAAATTTCCTCAAGATGTTCTAGGATACGAGGTTGAGTCGCAGGTCAATGGTAAGGTTTAGGCAATGCAGATCTGTTTGTATTAGCATCTATTGCTCTGCCTGTTCTGTGGCGGGGAACATAACAGATAAATGAATATGCTTCGGATGTGACTAAGCAGGGGAGGGGGAAGAGAGGAATAATCCTAGGTAGCAGACTGGCTGGCTGACTTTCCCACTCTATACCTTGGCAGTTAGGATCTGCCATCTTCACCCGTGTATTGGATTATTGCTTCAACTGATGGGACTCAGCTTTTCGCCCTCTTGCCCCATCATCTTTGCAAACCCGCTTTCCTCATAGTGAGGTTCTGAGGGTTAATTTCATAATCTAGACTGTAGGAAGAAGGTACTTTGGACATTTTTTGCAGGAAATATCTTAGAGGATGAATAATACAGCATTAACAGGTCTGTACGTGGTAGTTCCTACACACATTTCGTCTCGAGTACAGCAAGAACCCAACTGGTTCTTCGACCATGGGTGTGAGCACATTCAAGCAGATACACACTCGCGTGCACACTGTTGGACTCACAGTGGAAGTCCGGGAAACACATTTGGGAGGGGGAGATGAACACGATTTCGGGGAGAGTGCCTCCTCTCCCACCTCTAGATTGTTTCTTGAAACAAGATCTCACTGGGTAGCTCAGCCTGGAACTCACTATGTATACAAGACTCCACTCATGCATACAGCAAGTCTCCTGTTTCTAGCTTCCTATATGGGATTACAGGTGTAAACCAGCCTAAGACTCAGTTCTTAACTTTTGTTATTATTCATGAAGCCCTTTCCAGGAGTTCATAGGGTACGGGAGGGTCCATTTTTTTTCTTGTGAGACCTGTCCCGTCCCTGCTTTAGTTTGTAATATGCACTATGAATGTTTTGTAAGAGGTTTATTTTTTAATTCATAATTGTGTGTTTATTTGTCTGTATGTGGGGAATGGTCATGTGAGAATAGTTGTGAAGGGAAGCCGGAAGAGGTTTTTAAATCTCTTGGACCTGGAGTTATAGGAAGTTGTGAACTTCCCTTGTATACCAAAATAGAATGCTTTGGAAGAGAAGCCAGTGTTCTCAATCACCGAGCCACTACTCTAGCCCCTGAACAAACTCGTAAAAGATAAAATTTGGTAGAAGGTGGGGGGTTACTCTCCAGAATGTACCAGATACCTGGAAGGTGAGAGACTCTCAGAGCTCAAAGGGAGGGACCCTAGGTGAAGTGCCCTACAGTGAGGAGAGGGAACTTGTAGAGCCCACCTCCAGCAGAAACACAGGGCATCAAGAGAGGGATGGGGTTGCCATCCCACAGTCAAAGCTCTGACCTATAATTGTTCCTGTCTGAAAGAACTGCAGGGATGGAAATGGAGACGAGCCTGAGGAAAAGGAGGTCCAGGGACAGGCCCAAAGTGGGATCCAGCTCAAGGGGAGGCCCCAAGGTCTGACACCATTACTGAGGGTATGGGGCATTCACAAAAAGGGACCTACTATGACTGCCCTCTGAAAGACCCAACGAGCAGCTAAAAGAGTCAGATGCAGGTATTTATACCCAACCAATGAACAGAAACTGCTGAGCCCTGTGGTTGAATTAGGGAAAAGCTGGAGGAAGCTAAGGAGGAGGGCGACCCTGTAGGAGGACCAGCAGTCTCGATTAACCTGGATCCCTGAGATCTCTCAGACACTGGATCACCAACCAGGCAGCATACACCAGCTGAGATGAGGCCTCAAACACATACACAGCAGAGGACTCCTGGGTCTGGGTTCAGTCAGAGAAGATGCACCTAAGCCTCAAGAGACTGGAGGCCCCAGGGAGTGGGGAGGTCTGGTAGGGTGGGGGTGATGTGAGGACATCCTCATGGAGACAGTGGAGGGGTGGAGGGGAGGAGGTATGGGATGTGGAACAGTCAGAGGGTGGACCAGGAGGGGATAAAATCTGGAGTGTAAAAAAAAAAGATTAAATAAAATAAAAAATAATTTAAAATGATAAAATTTGTTTGCTTCCTTGAATGGTTCCTTGAAAATAAATGTCAACATACAATCAGCAAATACATATCTATAAACAAAAAAATATCTTTCCAATTTATGTAAACCAATACAAAGCCAGCAAGCTAATCATTCTGTCTCTTCTCACCCAGTTGGGACCTCGGTTCTGGTCAGTCTTCATCTATGAGCAGGAAACCTTTCTCCAGATGTCCATATCATATAAAATGGACAAATGGCCAAAGGACAGGGGTTAGATCTGAATTAAATGCATTATAGGCTTGAGAAACATCTACTCTCCCAACAGTTACTTTCTAACCCCACCTAGATCCAAAGCCCACGGTTGATTAGGTTAACTCCTGGGGTCGGTTAACCAGTCAGAGCTGGAGTCACGCAGGTGATCATTCTTCCTGTGTAGGAGTTAGCAGTCAGAAGAGCTTGCCCATGTTCTGGGACATGGCTCGCCTGTCTCTCTTTTTAACTCTATTTGAGGAAAACCTACTGGACAGTGACGTTTTGCTGGAAGGAGGGGGAGGAGAGAGAGAGTAAGTTTTGGAAGACAGACAGTTTGTGAAAATGAATAAAAAGTGAGCTCTCTTCCGTTCCTCCTGATATAATTAGATTCTCATCTATTTATAAAAAGTAATTAGATTCTGGTCCAAGGGAAGCGCGGAGTAATTGGGCCTTGGACAGGCAGGGCAGAGGTTACTTGGAGAGGGAGATGTGAAGACGCTGAAGGCAGGGATGAGAGTGTTTGAACTTGTATCACGAATTAGAACTGACCCTCATCAACAACCAAGGCTGGGGAGCAACTTGGGGTCTAGATGCCCAAACTTCATCTCGTATAAATAGAAACAGATTTTATACTTCTTCTAGATTTTACTTAACACTATCCATACACCTTAGCATCATCCCTCTAGCTTCCTCTTCTGAAGGAAAATTATGTAGCCCATCAGCAAGAGGGAAAACGAGTGAGCCTTCTTCTGAAGTTCTGGAATTTGAGCTTTCTGTGCTCAGAGAGGCAAGCCAGCTGTCACTGCATCCCAGCTGCCTGTAACTAGACACACTGCTCAGAGCTGGGATCACGAAAGTGAGTGACAGCCAGCCAGCTGCTAGGAGCAGCTCTGCAGGAAAGCTTCGGGCCGCTCAGAGCTGGACCAGGAGGCTCCTGGGAAAGAACAGGGGACAGCAGGGCATTGCTGGGCAGCAGAGGGCATCTCTGCTGGAGACCAGAGCTTATGAAAGGTTTTTATGGGCACAACTCTCAGTGCTTTGGAGGAAGAGATGGGACCGACCTGAAGTGAACTCCGTTTCCTAGTATATCCCGACTGGTGTTGCTGCATGAGTGCTGGCCAGCAGGAAGAGAAGGCATCTCCACAGGCTTTGGAGTTTACAGAAGGTCCTCCGCTCCCACCTCATTGTATTTGGCAATTAGGAAATGGCTGACACTCTTGCTGCCTCACAGAAGTTGCATAAGCACACGTGACAATATGCTGTTGAGATTTGCTGTGTGTCTTTCATAACAGCAGTCCATGCCACTGAAGCTGGAGCACAAGACTTTGGCTAAACCAGGGATTCTAGCTGATCTTCCCCCCATCTCTACCCACTTTCCCCAAGCCTCCTACCTCCAGATACCCTAGATTCTCACGAAGTCGTGTGTCTTACTCCTTCCTGGACCCCAAGTTATTGATTCTACCTTCTACGCTCAGAGAAAAGACGAGTCTCCATTCAATAGACTAAGTTAATGTATACGTTGGCTGAAGAAAGCAGGTGTAACATTTGTCAGTTGAAGAACTCAATAGCCCAAATATTAGCAGGCTTCATATCCTCTTAATGGCCTCATGTTCAATACTCCTTGTTCTGGGAAAACTTTCATTTCCTTGGGCAAAGAAGCTCTGTGTATAAGGAATATAGATCCCAAGCCCAAGGCAAAGACTCAGGCTTAAAAAAAAAAACAAAAGAACAAAGCTAGTATATATATAGTTTATAGTTGTATAAAATAAACTATTTCCCAATATTTCCTAATATTGAAAAACACTGTATTTGAGATGTCCTGTTAACCATTAACCCTCAAATGCAATGTCTTATTTATTCATTTCATCATTCAAAGCAATGCGTTGGTGGCTGGGCAATTATAATATTTCAGTAGAGTGTAATCAACTTTCTCACTCTTGTGAGTTCAATATCCTATCAGCAATGGTGGTAAAAAAAAAATGATCAAAACTTCATTTAGGGTTGAAAAGGAGCAAACTTCTTTGTCTTCTATGCATGACCTTTGAACCCTGACCTAATTTAATAAATGACTATGAAACATTGGGCTACACAAATTTTAGGGGTCACTCCAGCAGAATCGATCACCAATTTGCATTCATTGTCCATTCCTAGTTTGAGTCACTGATAGGGAAATAATGTGTTTCTAATGAAATTCTGGGTTTGGGGCCCTTTAGGGCTCTCAAGGTATGTATGCCAACCCCCCTCTCCCTCTCTCTGTCTCCTTCAACAAATTGATGCTATTTTTAAAGAAATTTTCTTTTCATCATGTTTAGAGGCCTTTTTGTTGCGGGGTTAGGCCAAGGGGCAGAGACTGGATTCCGGTTTTGACCTCCTTTCCAGCTCTGCTTTCGATTCCACTTGGTGTTTCTTCTCTCTCGGTAGCTGAGTCTAATCACTTAAGACTTCAGTTGCTGTCCCTGCTTCCCTACTGAGGCCTCAACATTCTGGCCACAAATTCGAAGCTAAGTTTAGAGAACAATGTTAAACAGTAGATTTTTCTACCAGAACTAATAGGTATTCCCATGCAATTCCTTCCATATTTTTGCACGGTGTATGTGGTTCATAAATAATGTCAGAAGTGGGCCTCCGCTCCTTTAGTAAGGTGGCCATTTAATGTAAGTAAATCCACATTAAATATTGAAGATCGGGAAAAAGCAGCCTCTTCAAAGAGGTCACATTTAAGTGAAGGGTGGGGGGGGGGACGGAAAAAAAAAGCAAGAAAACAATGTCTGTGAGGAGGACACCCTGTGCTGGGTGGTACAGAGTTAATGGCTCATAGAGAGCACACATACATGTTTTTTAAAGATGTTTTATTGCTTACAAAAGGAAGTAGTCTTGAGAGACTGGATACATAAACTGGCTCCAGCCAGCTGCGGCTGTCGGACGAGGAAGGCTCCTGTTCAATTAGTGTTGTAAAATAAAATACTTTGTAAAGGAAATAAACACAATGCGAGCTAAGATTCATGCTTTCAAATATACACAAGGTTTGAATTTTTAATTAGGGCTGCTAATTACAGTCATCAGAAAGCAGAGCGGAATAGATTTTACCTTGCATTTAGCAGACAAGCCTTCAACCCCAGTGTATTTTTCAATTTCATTAATATTTTATGAAAATGGCCCTTGCAGCTTCAGCCTATTCCAGTCTCCTACGAAACTGCCCCACATTACGGATGCCAGTGCCTTCAAGCCATGTACATTAGTGTGATGACAAAATGCAAAAGAACATCTTGTCAACCATCGCATCAATTGATTCTATTAGGTAGTGTAAAAACAGTTGGGTGTGAGTTATAATCCCGGTAACACTAATGATGAAGCAAGATGCTGGCTGAGAACAGCCATTAGCTAGAAGCCAGAAATTAATGATTCTAATATTTTTGAACAAATTAACCTTAATGAACTGGTCTTGCAAATACTGTACTATCTACAGATAAGTTAGTTAGTAGGATGGCACTCTTCCACACAGCTATGGTGGATCCATATAAATGTGCGTGAGAAGAAAGATGAAAATCTTTGTACAGACGTTGCATGTGTTTGCCATCCTTACAGGATGCCTATATTTATTTCCTACGCAATATAGCTAGGCCCAGACAGGTCCACGGTTATAATGCAATTGTTAGTGATTTAATATTTTGATAGAATTACCGTAATGTGGTACATAAAAGACCCTCTAAAGTTACAGGAAAACTGTCAGAAAATACAATTTTGATATTCAGTATTTGGGAGACCTTATTAAAAGTCTTATTGGAAAAAAAAGAGGAAGAAGTAGATGGATGGAGATTTGGAAAGAGGAACAAGGCCAATGGAAGGTGGGAGAGGACGGAGAGGGCATAAGGAATGTAACAAATTGTATACATACATTATTAGTCAAACTGATACTCATAACCTTTTAAAAGTATATATGCTAATAAAAATATAAGGAAAACCAAATGTGCATCTTTTAACAAAACAATTCACTTTTTAGCTCACTGTGAATAGAATCAGTTGTCCATAACTGTTCACTATATTTCTAGGGTTTGAGTTTTATACGAGGTTTTCATAAAGTAAATCCTGGCTGTGCAACTCCCTTACCTTACTCATCAATTAACTTCCCGTCGCTACTTTGGTGAAGTTTATTACAGTGCTCCAAACTTCACATTGATGGGAGAGCTCTGAGAAGCAAAATAAAAGCATAGCTATCTTGTTATCAATAATCCCACAAGAGCTAAATGACATGGAGAGGTTTTCCCCCAATTCATTCATCCTCTGTAATGGAATCTCATTAGCTGTAATGTATTGGACAAACTACAGCTGCCTACCAAATTCAACTGTAGCTTAAAAAACAACTTTCCACGGGCAACTTCACACAAGTCGTTTCTCTTTGCTTCCTCCACAAAACACTACAAGAGTCTTCTCCTTTGGTAGAAAATTATGATGTCACATGACCGCAGGATTCATCAACCGCAGGATTCATCAGAGAGGAACCCCTCTTGTTTCCTTCAGTGTTTAGTACCCTCTTAAATCTGTTGTCCCCATCCCTGGAAACCCCATTCACAGATGCCACAAAGATCCCAAACGGCTAATTTAAGGGAGAGGAAACAGCAGTAAGGCACTTGCCAAGAACAGTTTGTTGGCTTAACTTTGACTTGCTTTCCTGGGAAAGAGGAAAACAGAATTTTCAATGTGAACTGTCAGCCTGAGTTATGACAGCAGAGCACTAGCAAGGGATGCGGGCTTGCCTTCCATTGGCAAAGAGAAGCAAAGAAACCTTCCAAACAGAATTCTTTCAAGCCTCCTCTACAACTCCACTTAAATAATTTACTTTTTATTTTTTTCCCAGACAATCCTTTTTAAAGTTGGCTGACATGTGCGTTGACAAGTGTGCTTTGCTGTGGAAGATGACTTGTATATTTTGAAAGAGAAAAAGAAAAACCACAAAAACACCTCCAAGTCTGAGAATAAGAGAACTACTATATTTACATTGGGGAAATACTGATAGCTTGCACTGTCTCAGGCAAGGGAACTAAATATAAAGCAATCTAAGTAAAATATCTGCTACTATGAGAAAGGTTGTCTACTAACTTAGAAATCGCACGGTAGCTGGATACCGGACTTTGGCACCTTCTGACTGGCCGGATGACTCTTGTGTTTAGGCAGAAGGACCCCAAGTCTGTCTGATATGTTTTTATTTAACCTGTTAAAACTTAACTCTAAGATACATCGTTTGGAAGTTCTGATGGTCACTGCAGAGTGTGGGAGATGAGCAAAACGATGTGGAAATAACACCTTAAGTGTAGCGACTGATTTTCCAGATCCTTAGGCTCCCACTTCAATATTTATGATGATGTCAAGTAACTGAAATAGAAAGTGGAAAAACAACAGGGCTATTTAGGTCATTCATATCTATTTGGTTTATAAATGGAATGATTGACCTATGCTATCTAAGTGCCTCCATACGACCGGTCAACGGACTCTTTTCTACTTACCCTGCTAAGAAATGATCAAAACCAGATTCTTCACGGAGAGGAACAATTTATGAATTGATTAAAATAACTTTGTCTTTTTATCATAATAAAATACTCCTTCGGTAAGCAATTATTTCTTCCCCTCTAGCCTTACGATGTTCTCTTGTAATATCTTTGAAAGTGGATCATGCAAATCTACTTAGTTTGCAACTTTGTGCCACACATAACACATATAGTACTGAAGTATTGAAGCGTTTCTTCAGTTATTAATTCTTTGAAAACACCGTACAATGAATGTACGCTGAATTCATTCCCCACTCATTTCTCTGAAAGACGTACATCAAATTTCAATCATGTCTTCTTCTATCTGTAATTCTTACCATTATTGTTAAACTGAGGACAGCACCTGATTGTGGATGTTGTTTATATATATGTATTTGATATGAGTACCTTCTACCGATAAGATCTTCACTTTTAGACGTCACATATAATTTATTACCACACCTAAAATTATAATTAAACTGAAGCAATTATTTGTATAGTTTCTCTAGAATAAATTTCCTTGAAATATACTTTTAATGTGTAACTAAAAATATACCTAAAATTTGTTTGGGGTTAGGGTCAATAAAAAGCCTAGGAAAACTTGATTTTCCTAAAAAAAACTCTATGCATTTTATACATTTATATATATATATATGTGTGTGTGTGTGTGTGTGTGTGTGTGTGTGTGTGTGTGTATGTGTGTGTGTGCATTAAATACACATACATATAATATATACATACATTTTATACCATTAATACTCAAGTTTTAACCAATGAATATTTCGGAAATTTGTTATACTTAGCTGGTACTTTTTTTAGACAAAGTAATAACTCGAGTCAGGTTATTCTAAAATTCAGATAATTTTAATGATTCCCAACTACTATCTAAAAGATTTCAAAATAAATTAGAGGTTGTAGATTCTTTTCCAATAACCATGACTCCATTAGTACTGAGCAGTTATTTAGGTTTGCAGTACCAGGTATGGCTTCACTCGTGTTGAGCGGATTTTGTGTCAGAGAGCTGTTGGTTACCTCCACGATGTGTGTGCTACTACTCCATCCTCAGGGCTATTGTGCCATGCTGGGTATTGATTGTGATTCATAGTCACCACAGCTGGGTAGGACTGTTAGTTGCCCCCCGCTTTGGAAACTTGCATGATTTCTAACAACAGTCTATAAACATAAATACAACATCCATCCCTCATCAAGAAAACGTCTCATTGCCATAGACGGAGACCATTGTGGAAAACCACAACCAATCCAAAATGCAGACCTATAGAGCCCAGTCCCAGTGGTTACATCCAGAAGACGCTCTCACATCTAAGGGTCAGGGAACCGAAGAGGTGATGGGGAGAATGCAAGGGCCACAAAAATCAGCGAGTTTGCTGTGATACTGTGTTCCCTAGGAACATCAAAAGCTACACCCTAAAGGCTCACCGACATGACTGCTCAAGCATGAACTGACCCAGGGTGAA
This sequence comes from Rattus rattus, assembly GCF_011064425.1. Classification (NCBI taxonomy): domain Eukaryota; kingdom Metazoa; phylum Chordata; class Mammalia; order Rodentia; family Muridae; genus Rattus; species Rattus rattus. The sequence continues at coordinate 20,595,296 of NC_046165.1, forward strand.
ACCAATAACCATGCTAAACTAGACTGGGAAGAGCCCACAAGGCTCAACCCTACATGAAGGGCTGTAGAAAGAGAGGAAAGCTGGTGATGAGAGAGGTGTGCTCTTCATGGGCAATAAGACACCAATTGGTTGATTGTGCTGAATGGTCCATCCTAAAAACATACGTACAAGTAACATCACATGGACTGAACGGGTTACATTTAGAGATATAGAAGTATATACATACATGTGTGCAAGCCCAATTTGTGTGAAAGAGGTGATGAGTTTGAAGGGGACGGGGTGGAATGTATGGGAGGGTTTGGAAGGAGGAAAGGGAAGGGAGATATGTAATTATATTTTAATCTTAAATTAAACTAATCTTAAAAGGAAACATGTTCGCTTATAAGATTTCCATATACATAATGATCTCAAAACAGTCTTAAATTTCCCTGTTATTCATCTGACAATCTTTCCTGTGTTACTCCTGTACCTCATGAACTGGCGCTCCACAGCTGTGGACTGTGAGTCACCTCTCTGTGTCCTCAGAGGTAGCTCTGTGACCAACCTGACCAGATAACTGAAAACGAATGTCGTCTTTTCTATGAGCATCAATTTTTAAATTGCTTACCTATTTTTGAGCTCTTGTGTTAAGTAAAACGTATTGTAAAAATGAAGATTACGATTACATATGCGGTTCGTATTATTTCCCAACAGGCCGCGATGACCCGTAGGGTTGTAAACGTGGGGATAAGCTCTGGGGCTCCGCTCGCCCTTAAGGATGTTAGCGGAAAGTCTGCGGTGGAAATTCCAGCTGTAATATTTCCCAGCGGCTTGACATCCAAAGCTAAATGCCTTTTTCATTGCTCTTCCTGCTGAGTCAGTATTCCCAATATGGAAAAGTCATTTAACACTAGCACCGCTCTACAAAACTTCCTTTTCTATCTCATTACTCCACTCTAACTTTGGAGGGCTTTTGTGCTCAGAGAAAGTGGCTTGTTATATTAATCGCTTTAATTTCTACATGTGTGTTTATTTGAATGTTTGTCCGGGATGGATTTATTTATGTGCACCCTTTGAATATGTGATACCTGTAGTGGCCAGAAGAGGGCATCAGATCTCCTAAAACCAGAGTTAGAGATGGTTGTAAGCCACAGTACTTGTTGAGAATGGGAGACAAAGTGGAATCTTCCACACAACCACTAACTATTCTTAACTGCTAAGCCATGTCTGCAGCCCTTCAGAAACCTTTTACTTCAGGAAAACTTAGTGACATTCAGGATCGCTGCTTCATGAGGGTGAGCCAGGTATGACCCACCAGACAGGCTGTCTGAAGTGATTTTCCCCTAATGGCCAATTACATTCAGCCGTAGCTCTTTGTTTAGGACCCTTAACAAAAGTTTTCTCACAGACAGGGCTATGTTCTGTTGTCAACCGTAGTCTCTGAGGTTGCAACTTTGTTTCTGTTCCGCAGGATGGAGCGGAAGTAATTGCAAGCACTGAAGTGTATAATCCTTTGAAACAATGCAGAAAACAGAACAAAACAACAACAACAACAACAACAAAACAGACAAACAAGAAAGAGCTTTCTTGTTTTATTAGAAGAGAACACCTCATCCGTACTCCAACATGGTATTACCCATCCCTACCTCAGGATGTAGGTAAAAAGCCTTATGCCTGCCATAAAAAATTGCTTTGTCTTATCCATACAACAAAATATTGTTGTTATTCTAAGCAGTGCTTTTGTTGCTCACTTTTTTTATTCAGAAAAACTTACTATAAAAAGCCAATCGGCTCACTTGGAAATAGATGAAACCTAATCTCAAAGGAAGAAAAGGAAAGTTCCGAAGCCCTAGCAATCACATTTTCCCTACGACACTTCTGAAATGTTGCCTGTGGAGGGCAACCATGGCTGAGTGACTGGGCAGTCATTAAACCAAATGCAGCCTTGTTAGGGTACACAAATCCATTTGTTCAGGTCTGTATCCTCTGGCGTAGGATTCCCTGGTACCACCTGATTGAATAATGGCGGGGATTGATTGACAAGTGTGACAAAGGCCACAGGGCCATATCTTTGCGATGTGAATTGATGGCTGTGTAAATATCGTCCTCTACAATGAATACACCCCAGAGTTAGCCCAAGTATCTGAGGTTCGCTTCTGTCCCTCTTTATGATTATTTCCTCTTTACAACCAATCCAGAGCCACCGAAGATTGAAAGTATTTTTATTGCTCAGATGGTCAACTGAAATATTTATTTTCTGTAAACATTTGATTAAAAATGTTAATATTCTATTTCAGTAAAGTGCATCCTAGGATCTATGGCTCCACAGTAGATAGTCAATCTTTTCACGCTCATGACACATAAACAAGTTCAGATACTTTGTTTTTCTACAAATATAATTATTAAGAATCATTGCTATAATATTAACTAGAAGAAGAAAATATTAAGGCCACAATTTACATTGCTTTCCTAATCTATATAGTAACAATGTGTTTATTCTGTGTCCTCTCTCTTCTCTCTCCCCCCCTCCACCCCACTTTCTCTTCTCTTTCATTTCTCTCTCTCTTTCTTAACTCAGAAGTTCATACAATGAAATGCCATTGTCTAAGTTAAATGTTATCTTTGAGGCAAAATATCTGTTGTCATTTTTATATATTGTTCCTTTATTGTAAAATAAAAATGAGTGTTAGCAACTTTCAAGTGCTACGTAAATGTGAGACTTTAGTTAAATGTGCAGAATTCCTTTAATTAACATTTCGGTTGTAGCACAAGTAAGATTTACATGGTAATTATATTAGGAGTACTGGTCATCCAAGAATCCTAGAGTTGTCGTCAATGAAGTCAAATCATTGTCAAAGTAAAACAAATGATTAGGCTAAATCGCTATTTGATTGCCTTTGGAGAAATTTTGATGATTTAAATTTTAATGATTTAAATGAACCTATGTTTGGGTAGAAGGGCATTAGCAATAAGCAAAACACGAACAAAGTAACGTTACACTGACACCATCATGTATAACATATTATTTAGGTGGTTAACAGAAGCAAAACCCCCAATTATTTAATTATAACTATATTAAAACTTAATTAGAAAATAAGTTAAATAGTCAATTACATGAACCCGTAGCACTTAATACTGTACTTGTCATCAAGTGCATTAAGAATGAATTGTTAATATTTTCTACTGTTAATACACGGTTAATTAATGATTAAACAGTGTTTTACTGCTCTCTCATTAATGATTTATTACAGTTACTTAAACAGTTTTTCACACGTGAGTGTCTTAAATAGACCTCTTTACACTGTTCCTACTTTATCTCCTTTCTTTTGTATTGGTCACCTTGTGTTTCCCCATATGTTTACTACATACACCATATATCTTGATTACCTGTTCAGGAAGAGGTCATCCATTAACTTGAGTGAGTTTTCCTTCTAGAGCTCAATATGGAAATAAACCATAGACCTTTCCCTGTCAGTTCAACTCAGCTTTTCTCTCCGTAGTTAGGTTTGCCCAAACTGTGACTCAAAGAAAGTTACTAGGGGGCATGAAACCCAACGAATCATTTTTCTTAAGATGTGTTTTCACTTCTAGATCTAAACTGCCCCCCAACTCACTCAAAATTTCAACTGATATTAAACTATTGTATGGATTTTTTAGTTGGGAGATCCCTCTTGGAGACCAGTTAGGGGAATTCGGCCTTTTATGGTCATATGGCCCAAGTCTGGTGTTTCCAGTTACTCTCATGTTCGCTGAGGATCCTCAGACCTCTCAAGGTACAGTCGTTTTGAAGGTGGTCCAAACCGGAAGGGGTAACTGTGACAGAGAGTGAACTTGCTGGGGACTGGTTCTATCATAGACATGTTTGCAATGGCTTCTGGATTTGACTAGTCTCTTCAGATGTGTGCCTGTCAAATAGGTTGAGCTGTCTTTCTCAATATTTGGGGAAAACACACGGAGATAGCTTCTGGGGTTTGCTCATCTTTATGTCTGTTTGTCCTTATCAGGGGAGTCTGTGGCTGCTAAGGGACTCTGGTTGGGTTAGAAATGGCCGTGACACTCAGGATGTAACTTTTCCTTTACAAAAACTGACAAGTGTTTAAAAGTGTGAGCCCATTAAAAGTCATTCTCGTCTTCTCTGAAAGCCTAATTAAAAAGAATTAGAAGTATATGCTGTCACAGAGAATGTATTGGTTTCCTATTGGCTAAATGAGGCAAATGACTCTTCATACAATAGTCTGAGAACTATTGATAAGCCTTTTTTTGATGCAAACTAGGTAATATCCCTGTACTAGGACATGGTTTTGCTTGTACTGGGACATCAAGTGCCTAACCGTAGCTTCACTGATGAGTGCTGAAGCAACAGGACAATGTTAAGGCTCCAAGGCTGAAATTAAAAGTTTAAACCTTAAGTGCCAATTTTGAGAGGAAAAGCCAGTGTATTCGTGGGGATATGTATATATATATATATATATATATATATATATATATGTGTGTGTGTGTGTGTGTGTGTGTGTGTGTGTGTGTGTGTGTGTATATCTGCTTCATGGAAAGGTAGTGAAAGACTGAGGGTTGATTAGAATAAAGGACTAATTTTGGTTGGTGTCAACTAACACTCCTTAATAATTTCAGTTCCAACTATAAAAGCTAATACCAGTTTCAATAGCGATAATCCTAGAATCTGAAATTTTTGTCAAATAAAGACTCAAAGTGTTGATTAGTAAAAATTACATAGTTATATGTGATGATAAAACCAAAATATTTCAACATATTTCCACCACATCTTAAGAATGAATCACATTGCTTTCCAAGTTGAGCAAAGTTCGAGGCTAGCATTTCAGCCTCATTTTGATAGCACCCATTGCCAGCAAAATTTTGCCAGGTCTAATTATTTTTATATCTATTTTTGCAGCCTGCCAATCATCCAACCTGGTAGAAATCAAACTGAGAGGATGTGTTAAATATGTAAAGAAGTATAGCAAAAGCAAAGGAAGGAAGAGGGGTCGTAACTTTCTTAGGAGATCGAAACAGTGCAACCTGCAGTAACCTTTGAAAGTCAACAAAGAGATCTTGAGTTGGGTAAAGTATAGGATGCTTCCATTTTCATCCCAGAGCTGTACACTGATTTCCTTTTGGGTATCTTCTGGGTGACAAGCTCTGGACTGGGAAAGGACGGAGAGACCACATGAATACATGAATAACTTATGAATAGCTATTTAACACTAATGTAGTGTTCTGGCTATAGCTAATATGGATTATTAGTGAAGCCGAATGCTAGTCTTACATAAATATCAGTAGCCAAGTGGCTTTTGTACATACGTTCTCCCTGATTAGCACAAGGATCCGTGAATACATTCTCTCACACATTGCATCCAACGTAAACGCTCACAGTTGCTCCCTGTACTCTCTTGGAGTCAGGGATGAATCCTTTCAGTGCCATTAGGAAGATGGAGGTTTAGCTGGAGAGATATCTCAGTTGGTATTGCTTGCCACACATTATGAGGACAGGATTTTGAGCCCCACGATAGAGATACAAACTCCAGGCACAGTGACATTTGCTTGTAATGCTGGCACTGGGAAAACTAGGACAGGTCAATCACTGGGACTTATTTTCTAGCCACCTAGTGGACTCAGTGATCTCCAAGCCAGTGAGAAACCCACTCTCAAAACAAGACAGATGACTACTGAAGAATGACAGCTAAGGTTGAACTCTGACCAAATGTATGTGCGCGCATGCGCACACACACACACATGCACACGTTTATATATACCCATTTGATTATGAACCCCCCATATACATGCAAAATACATGAATTTCTACATTGTTCAAAACCAAAAATAGGCTAGACTTCTTGGAATGTAGACAACTGTGCCAAACATAGAGTGTCCATGTCTACTTTCAAATGCCCAAGCTTTTAACATTACCCTCATAAAGTTACTAGGACCCTTGTATTCCCAGTGTAAGACTCCCTTGGAGACTGTCATAAATGATGGAGTGGGATTAATACCCATCAAGGGGTGTGATTAAGGGAAAAGTAGCAAAGCCACAGATTGTCTGGACCTTTCTCTTGCCTCCACTCTAAACACAGAGAGTCTTTATTGCAGCACAGGAGCAGTTTGGATCTATATTATAGTTTAAGAACTAATTAGGGTAATAAGAATGGAAGGTTTTTTTTATTTTAAACTATTGTCTCTGTTTCAGTTTTATGTCATTTGTGTGCATGTAAAATTTTGACATCATAATTGATACCCTGCCCCAACCAATGTGATGGGCTCATGGCGAAAGAGAGGCAAAAACGACTTTCAAAGGCAGGAGAGAGAGAGAGAGAGAGAGAGAGAGAGAGAGAGAGAGAGAGAGAGAGAGAGAGAGAAAAAGACTATGCAGATGTAAAACTTCTGGCTATGGCATGGCTATCACACTTCTGAGTTCTCAGAATCTGTGTTTCCTGCAAAAGATTTGTGCAAAATCATGCCAGTCAGTGATCCAGTCCAGACTGGCCAACCTATAGAGCTCCATACACACCCAAGGGGCTATTGGCAGTTGATAGCAGCCAGGAGAAAAAGAACCGTTTTTCTTTGGGGTATGGCCATTGGTAGGCTGTCAGTCCATGCTCTAGTGGATGACTCCATAACCAGACACATGTGGACAATGGTCAAGAGACTGAGTGGGTTATTAAAAATATTACAAAGAAAACAAAGACCTGACGTTTGGAGGTGCATGCACTGGGAAAGGTCAAAGGGAGAGTTGGAAGGGAGGCATGAGGGGGTGGACACTATCAGATTGAGTTACATGCATGCATGAAATTCTCAATGAATGCCAAAATGTAAAAGGTATGACTTCCATAGGACCTGAAAAGTTTTATTTCCCCAAAGTTAAAATGGTGCTGGAGCCTTCCAGAAAAAGAAGGTAAGAGTCTACTTCTGAGGACACCACACGTTTAATAAGACGTGGGATTTGGAGAGGAGTGATCTGGTTATGACCTGGAAGTCTCCTCATTGAAGCCCAGCTCTCAGAGATTCAGAAGGAGCCATACAAGCTACCAATGGAGGAACTGTCCCGTCCAAGTATAATTCCAACAACCACAACAATGACCTACTGGCCAGGTTCTCTGAGAGGTGCGGTAGTGGTGCTTACATTCTTGGGGTAAGAAACAGTAGCCCAATACGTGTAAGGCCTTTTCAACAGGAGAGAATTCATGCCCGCTTCTGTAAAGTTAGCCAACAGTGCCCGGTGAGCCACGGAACCTGGAGGAGAGCCCACTACTGTCCATTTCTTTAGCGACATAATCTCTAACTGGAGTCTAAGTACCTATCCTTACAACTATAGAAAAGTGGTTCTTGTCCTTCATCAAAGAAGCAATATTCTTCTTCTTTTTGCAATATTGCAGAAAGCCATGCCTGGTCAAAATGTAGAGATTAACTGACCATGAGTGCCAAGCCCTAATTTAACACAGTCCTGACATGTAAGGCTCAGGGACTGTTACAGAGAGGGAGCACACATCTCCGTTCATCTTTAAAAAGCCAATAGGTATTAGAAAATGAAAGACTCTCAGGAGTCAAAATTGAATGTGATGTGAATGCGATGGTCCTTGACATATCAAAATACACTTTAAGGAAAAGGAAGTATTTTGATGAATAAAATAAATGGAAAAGTAAGCCCTGCCTATAGGCGTGTAATTATTGAGAAAAATGAAGATTTTAAGATCCAGAGGACCAAGTTATTGACTGCAATATAGTTTTACCAAAAAAAAAAAAAAAAAACTCCACACAAAACCAAACAGTAAGAGTGTTTCTTGAATGACTTGGAGGAGAGTGGGAAGTCTAGATAAGATATCTTGTATAAATTCTCTAGTAATTAAGAAAAACAGCATTATTATACATGATATTTTAAGAAATCTAAGTAGCAACATTACTGTTTCAACGAGCATTTCTCTGAATTCTGAAACTGATCACTTTTTAGGCTAGACCAGTGGTTCTCAACCTTCCTGATGCTGCAACCCTTTAATACAGTTTGTCATGCCGTGGTGATCCCCAGCCATAAAATTATTACATTGCTACTTCACAAGTGCAATTTTGCTACTGCTGAGATTCCTAATGCAAATATCTGATATAAAGGTTATCTAATATGTGACCCCTGACCCACGGGTTGAGAACTACTGTGTTAGATCATTTCCTTCAAGAAAAACGCACCAACTGAAGAACCACTAGTATTTGGGAAGCTGGGAGGGAAAATCTAATCTTCCTTACATTACACTACCTAGGTTTCCCTCTGTGTTCTGCTTTAGCTCCGCTATGCAAACGTGGCTAGCATGGCCATTTTACTGGAGGCAGAAGGAAAGGAAGTCTTGGCATGCTCATAGACTCTATAACCTCAGGTCTGTTTTATCTGACTACTTGGCGTAGGGCTTTCTTTAACTTCTTAAAATCTTATAGCAATTGGATTTGTAGGGTGAAGAAACAACTAACTATAAAAGAGGAGTTTTTCATCTTCAATGAAGAGGGGAAGTGAACAGGTCTTTACCACTCAACGATACGTAACCGTTGCATGTTCTTTTGTTAAGACTTTTGTGATCTTGCCTCTGTTACGTGAAAACATTATACAGTATTATGTCATTCTATTCTGAAACCAACATGTCACGATTCACCTTCTTATGAAAGATGGTAGGAGCCAGGGAGGGATAGACTCTCAGGAGTCAAGGTTGAATGTAATGGTCCTTGGAATATCTAAATGCACGTTAACCAAAAAGAAGCATTTTTATTAATGAGTAAAAGATGTGGAAAAGGCATGCTAAGGTACCATTTTAAGCACATTTTTATTAAGATGAATGAAAAGTATCCCATAAAAACATGGTACTTAGACTTCAACAAGGAACCCTAAAACAATCTAATGCCTTCCATCAGTCAGATGTTACATCAACAATTAAAAACATACACTTTCTCCAATCAACAAATTGTCTGTCCTTGGTCCTGATGTGATGGAATGCAGTCATTCTGACACTGGGCTTTGAAAGATGTGGTTTGTTAATAACTGTTCTGCTGAAGGGAGCAGGAAGTATATGTGTTCCCACTTAAACAATATAACACTATGGAGACTCCAGATAACATTAAAGAGACTAAGTTCATTATACCCATCTATGAAGTTTCCATTTGAAATTGCAGATAGAGACAAAGACTCAAATAACAGATAGCTACACTGTTTGAGCATGACAAACCCAGGCGGACCTTTATAGAGATACAAAATTAACACTGCTCTCTGCCTGCACTTGAATGTTAGGTCCAAATGGTAGGTCCCCTTTGAGGTTACAGTTTAGAGTAAAACAGATTTATTAATAATCAATGTGCTCATATGTTGTCAGCTCATCCCAAGATGAAAAACAACAGCAAACTTAAGCCAAGAATCATTTTCTATTTTCCTTCTCACTGTATGCGTTGTATAAGAACCCCATTGGTCCTGTTTTAGCTAGTGATGTCTAATGCAGGAAGACAGGAATAAGCAGAGTAGAAAGTACCTGCCAGCTCTATTTCCCCCTCTCCTTGATTAGCATGAAACATTAATAGAGCTTTCAGAAATTCTGGCCTGAAATGGGCTTTGCCTAAGAACGTGACTGTCTTTACTGCACAAAAAGCCACTGTCATTTAAAAAAAAAAAAAAAAGGGCAGATAACCAAAGAAGACTCTCCCTTGAAATTTATACCTTTTTTTTCCGTACAATGACAAATTATTTTAATAATGGGAATCACATGCAGTGCCATTTGTATAATGTTTCCCATAAAATCTCCCCATTAAATACGCTCCTTCACTTGACTCGTCTCCTCTTTTTAAGGAATGACACACGCCGAATGATACATCATGCTTTCTTATGAAGAATTGAAAATGAACATACAGTAATGGGTTAACATACATTTTAATAAAATTTTCATTGTTGTGCGTTTCGCTTCCCAATACTGAAAACCGGGGATGTTCCAGTAACCCCAGGCAATGCCTAGGGGATAAAGCAAATCATCTGATACGGGGAGCTTTTCACCTATGCATTCTTCTGCAGGAAAAAATATTCATAAGTACTCGAGAAAATCAGATGTGCTCCAAAAACTATTATTTCTGGCCTTAATAGCCCTCACCACCTATTATAGGTAACCATACGATATGACTAAAATGAAAAGATACTTTCGAGACTGCTGGAATTTTCGGAGGCCTACGTAAAACCCTAATTTTCCTTGCAGGCAATAGTAAGATTGATTTTGGTTCTGTCACGAACACAAAAACCAAAATAGATAATGGGGGTTCAACTAAGAAAGTCACAGAAATGGGTCTTGCAGTCCCATTAGAAATACACCCACATCCACAGTGGAGCATTTAAGTTTCAGGCCTGTAGGTTTTGATTGACTTATGCACTGGTCATATTAAGCAGGCTGTTAATTTGCAAAGCAGCGTGCACGCCGTGAAGCTGTCCTCCCAGGCAGCGCGTCAGCAGAACGCTCGATGTCCTTGCGTATGATCTCCTAAGAGAGCAAACACGGCAGCAAAGTGCCCTAGGTAAAATGAAGTGTCTGCCACCCTTTTATTAAAACACAGTGTTTTGCGAGGACTCCCGCCCACGGACCTTTCCTCCCCACGTGGCTGTGATGGGGCAACCGGAATGAAACGAGGGGCCAAGAAAACGTTGTGCGCAATTTCTTTCTGACGGTTCTGTAAACAAAGAATTCCCACAACATCTTATTGTCACATTCAGGAAGCGACAGTGCTAGATGATGAAAGAACTTATTCTCTGAATGTTTAGTTAAGAGAAGCTGTTATTTAAAGTACAGCAAAGGCACTTTTTTGTTCTATTAAGGATTTTTTAAATCAGTTCCTAGAGAGATGATAGCATTGCTTTCAAAATAAGAGAGAGAGCTAAATGAAGCTCGGCGGAAATGCACCTACGACAGTAACGTTACTGAGAAAAACTGAATGTCAGAGCAAGGAAATGTTCAACAAGTCCAGTGAGCCACCCAATGGCAGGATTCCTACAGAGATCTCGCACATGCCCTGAGATGTAAATTTCCATTCTACGCTGTTTCTCCTTACAGCCAACCCTGGGCTGCGTGCATTGAAAGTATGCAAAGAAAACTTCTCTGACCTCTTGGCATTTTTTAAAGCATCCTGTGGTCAACGTACATGGAGCCCAGCCTGCGAAGGGACAAGCACTCTCCAGTGACACTGGCGACTGAAGCTGTCTTTCATTGCTGGACTCTGAGGAGGAACCCTGCCAGTCAGTCATAAGCACTATGAGTCTCCACGCGACATTACCGGGTGCCCTAGTTACTAAGAAATCAAATCAAGATTTTTTTTTTTTTGGTTCTTTTTTTCGGAGCTGGGGACCGAACCCAGGGCCTTGCGCTTCCTAGATAAGCGCTCTACCACTGAGCTAAATCCCCAGCCCCCAAATCAAGATTTTTTTTCCAGCGTCATATCCTTACCAGCTACTACTAAACAGACGGATGAAAGTCTCGAGCATTTGAAATACTAACATGAAAACAGGCTTTTAAAAACGAGTGAGAGATATCAGATCATCATGGTAGAGGGAACTGCGAGTAGGCACCTGTACGTCTCAAGCTAAATGCTAATCAATCGGTTCACAGAGACACAAGGCTTAATTCCAAAACTATTAACGCGAAGCAATAGAATAAAGGGAAGAACGCATATTCACTACCCACGCTGCATTTTCTAGTAAAGATGTGTTGCACCCTGCTAGCTTGTCAATCTTTAATAGAGACTCATCAATTATTTGTGGGCAGGAGATTGAAACGGCTAATAGCTCAAATCTATTCCACCCTCTCACTGAACCAGTAGCTCGAAATTAATGCCCGTATTTTTCCTTAAATTAAGTTTTTCTTAAAAAATGAAAATACATGCTTTATCTTGGCATACATTTAGCATGCAAGCAAATCGGCAAACATCTATTATTCTCCTGATAATTAAAAAAGAGAAACAGAATATTTTTCAATGTCTAAAACAAAAGAGAGAGAGAAAAGAAAAGATCCCTGGTGTTTGTGTTTTCCAACATTAAAACTACCGTAGAATTCAGCTTAAGTAAATGTTTATGAAGAAAACGTCGCAGAGAACACCCAGACTTAGATTGCTTCCCTCGTGACTGACATCATCTGAGCCTGTCCTACACAATGTATATATCAAAATATATAGTTCAAATGCAGAGCATTCCCCATAAAACAAAGCCTACTTACTTCTATCTAATTAAAAATGAAGTTTCTTTGACATTAATAGGTAGCAGAGCGAATTTATAGGCAGACCCAGAGCACTCAGTCAAAAAAGTTAGCCTACAACTTGAGAGAAGGCAGGTTTTGCCAATCACATGCCAAGAATCTACCCTCCCTGACCCCAGTCATCTCTCAGATAGCGGATACTGGCTTTCTTTGCACATCAGAAATACGCCAGCAGAGACGGTTCATGAGGGAAATAGGAAAGCAAGTCACATTTGAGCACACAACAAATGCTCCCAAACCTTGACCCACTACATGCAACAGTCAGTGAGCAGCGACCCAGCACCCAGCGATGTAAGGATGGCCAGGCACTGGGGTCCTCCCACCTCGTCCCCGTCCATCCTACCGCGGGATGCTCCATTTCCTGCACGCAGCAGGTTTTTAAACAAATAATAAAAGGAGATTTGCATTATCATTACAAGCTAGTACCCGAACAACGGCGCAGAACAGATGACACACTTACTGTAATGTCCCATGAAGCAAAGTTCCCATCTAGAGAGAGGCACTGTTTGATTATTCCACTCCCCTGAAAAAGGGTTAACCATTATGAAGAAACATTATGCCAGACATTAGCAGACAGCCTACTTAGAGATTACATTTTTTCCATACATGATAAATCCTGGGTAAACCTGTTTTTCTTTTTAAACACCTTGCAGAGTGAAGCCTCGCACTGCATCTAGTTGCCAAAGCACAATCAATATGGAAGGAGCGGTATTTTATGATTGGAGAAGTTGTTGTGTTTTTGGTGGTGAAATTCATTATTTAGTATCTGAACCCTCAGCATCTCAGTATCATTTATTCATAAAGTCCCTTTTTGCCAGGAGGAAATGGATACAGCTGTAGAGAGGGAGAGAGAGAGGAGAGAGAGAGAGAGAGTGTGTGTGTGCATGAGAGAGAGGGAGAGAGAGGAGAGAGAGAGAGGGAAGTGAGACGGATTGATGATATTGATCAGGCACCATCTTGAAACAAAGGCTAGGTGCTCTATTTTAGTTGACAACTGTGACACATAAAAAACAAGCACAAGAGGGGGAAGGCTGGGGCCTTGAACATCACAAGCTTTAAAAAAACGTTTGAAGAAGCCATTATGACAAGCCGATCTGGAGAAGCTGCTGCTGCAAGAAAAAAAAATGTATTCAGAAGAGTCATTAAAAAATGATGCTTTGTTTGCCTTGTGAATATGAGGTTTCCAGCTTGCTGCAGAGCTCGCACCTACAGAGAAATGAGAAGAGCTGCACACTGGCTGCAGTTACGTTGCTTTCTTTCCTGGGGGGCAGGGGAATGGTGGAAGGCCGGGAAGGGGTAATGGGGAGAGGAAGGGCCGGCACTGTCTTTCCTTTAAGCGTAAACGTATTTTTTTCCTGAAGCGTGACTTTTCAGATTTTCCTCAACGCCATCATCGGTCCTCAAAAGAGTTGACCATTTTCATATCGGATTCATTTATTCCTCCTGAAGTAGTTGAATAATTTAGATGCCTTCAAAGGCATTAACTAACACCACCGCATCCCTGTACACTTTTAGTACATTGTTGGAGCAGCACCCAGCTCCTGGCGTCCGATCACAGATGATATTTTCTGCTGTCCAATCACGTGCATGGGTGGATGCCACAGGGGAATCATTGAAATCAGACACAGGCTCGTTATTTGATCCATCCAGAAGGGGGCTTGGAGATCTGACTTGCAAGTTTTGTGGGTCCCTCTCTAGACAGTGGTGTGAAGTTGTAAATGAGAGTGTCTTGGCCGTTCTCCAAGCCAGCCAGGAGTTGAGTTCGTGTGTGTGTGTGTGTGTGTGTGTGTGTGTGTGTGTGTGTGTGTGTGTGTAATATATGTATATATATTACATATGTATGTATGTAATATATCCTAGCAGAACTTAGACCCATGGAACATGGTTCTATATCACCTTTGCTACTGCCTGTGCTGGTGAGACACAACAGCGAGAGCGTATATAGGTCAGCAAAGGTTTTGCACAGTACAATATGCTCATCCTGGGATGAGCGACTAGGACGGAAGGAAGGAAGAGATAATATCCCTTTGCTTTGCATCTCCAGCTTCCTCATGAGCATTTGGTTGGATGAAAGCATTTCATATTCAGACTGACTGGTGGCAAACAGCCTTACTGCGTGACTTGAGAAAAGTTTCCTCTCTCTGAACCTTTGGGTCTACACCTGAAAACTATGAAATGGGCTTTGGTGCAGAAGTTAATGAGATTCATGATACGCTCCAGGTTCATACTAGTGTGGCCATTGCAGTGGCAGTAGTCCAGACAGTTTTGTTGTTTTGTTATTCCTAAGAGGTGACAGTCTCCACATTGTACTTCGGCAAACCTCATGGGGCAGACAGGCGCTCGTCTAGTGCCAGAGCAGTGCTGTCTGTCTCACGTTCACAGAAGACAGTATTGGTGCTGGACAGAAGGGGACCAGTACTGACTTAGGAACAGTTTCACCAAAGTTTGATCGCACTGCTGTATGGTCATCCTACCAACACCAGCCAGGCTTTCTCTTCCTGTGCAACAGCTTTGATTCAGGAAAATAACTAATGCCACTCTGTGTTAAAATATATTGCTAAGACTTCACCCTACCCAAGCTATCATTCCAATTTCCTGAGGGTCTCTACTCCTCCCTCTCCCTCTCCCTCTCCCTCTCCCTCTCTCTCTCTCTCTCTCTGAGTCTGTGTAACAAAAGAATCAGAAAGGAGTCTGGGATCTCCTCCTGTTGGGTGCCTGGATCTAGCAAAACACATTAATTACAATCTTCCTTCCTTCGGCTCCCCGTCTTCTACAGCACATGCTGACCTGCCAAAGCCGTGAGCAGAGACGGGCTTTCAGCTTGCTTCCCTCCTGCCTGTTGGAAGGTCTGTGTGCAGTTGCTGGTGCTGTGCTTTGTACGTGAAGAACTGTTTTGTCCTTGCAAAGGATCATGCATTAAAATTTAGATCTCCTGCCAGTGTGTCATTTTGGAATACTCTGGAACCTGCAGGGAATAGGATTAAACCAGAGGTCCTGAGTCCTGTGGAAATGTCTTTAGGGTTATCTTCCTTTCTCCTCAGCTCATCTTCCATGAGGGCCACAGTCTCTGCCATCTGTAGACACCATAGCCACCACCATGAATTAGTGTATCACGGCAGGTCTGGAAATACTGAACCAAGTAACCTTTCACTGAAATTTTTGAAGCTGTGAGCCTTTCTAGATCTTCCCTACCTTAAGTTCTTTTCTGTCAGGCATTTTATTTGGTGATGAGAAAGTTAATGAACATACATGGAGACTTAGGAAACTACAGACCAGGAAAGCCTAGGAGTCATTTACGCACACTGAGATAAGGTTCCCATTCATCTCAACATAGCAACAACCTGCTAAGATTTACAAGGTTTAAAAATGTTCCTTAGGTGTGTAAGACACAGAAAGAGATAGAGGGACACCGTAGGGACACTTTGACCACAGGACCTTTGCACCTCCTCTTTGCAAGGTCTAGTATATTCTTACACTAATAGTCAAACTGACATTTCACCTTTCCTTTATCATCTCTAATGTCATCCTCCTGTCAAAGTTAAAAGTTAAAAGTTGCAGTTCCTACCTCCATATTCTTTTTTTGTTGCATGTTATATTAAGCAACATGTCTTTATGTATGATGACTATAAATAGATAATACATATGTATAAATATTGCCCTATTTCCTACTCCTGTAAAAGTTCCCTAAAACTCATATTTTTTTAAATAATATGAGTGAAAGGGGGCATTTTGTTTTACACACTTTAGTTTCATTCCCTGGCCTGACAAAAGCCTAGATAGATAAAGGTGTCACTTATTAATAATTAATCCTTTTACTAATACTCCCATCTATTTTAATCAAGTGACTTTAGAAATGTCTCTTGATAGCTTCAAGAGGGAAGTCATTGCCGGGGGCACCAACTCTGGGATTAGAGAGTTGGAACATTGAACCCTACCCCTAAAGTTGAATAAGGAGAAAGAAGCTGGGAAGTTGAATTAGTGATAGTTGATGATTTAGTCATCTAGTATCCCCATGGAATGAAGTCTCCTAGCCATGGAAAAGCACTCCAGGTTTGGAAAGCAAGTCAAGATTCTGAGAAGATGTGTGGTTGAGGAGGGTGGAGTTTCAGGTACTTCTTGTTCCATCTAGCCCACTGTGTCCCCAGCTTCTAAGAAGAGACTTCATGAAGTAGTTTGTGTAAAACATTTAATATATAAGGTTTTGTATATTCTTCAGAATAAGCCAGGAGTCATTATCTAAGGAGTTTGTGTATCTTTTAGTTGTTGGTTGGTTAGGTTTTGATCGTGGTTAAATCTTGTACCTGACATGTAAGGAGTTTGTGAAATAGAGTGAGTAAATTCAGCTCTCCTCCTTACTGTTTCTCACCTTTCTTCTTCTTGAACTTTGGCCCCATTTGTGTCTCCTTCTTCTCTCCCAGCAATCTTTCATTCTCTACCTCCTCTTTTCTATTCACTGGCAAAGACATCAACCAGTCCCTCATCCTCTGACTGTGCTTCTCCTTCGACTCATTTCTAGACTTTCTTACGCTGCTGGACTGTGCGAAAATGGAAGCTGCAGGTTCGACTGCTGCCTTGTGTTCCGGTTTCCCATCAGTCATCGCACCCTCTCTGTGTGCCCCACACAGTTCTGCTGGGAGGACTTTCTATCACCGGGACCAAATTCTTGCAAAGAAAAAGGAAACGTTTAAAAAATGAAAGATTTCTTTTGGTTATGGTTAGAGTCTGCTTGTGATGGTCTGACTCCATGACCCCAGGCCTGAGGTGAGTTTGAACAGTGTCCTTTCTGAATTATGTAGTGTAGCAGCAGAGTCCACCATAGCATAGTAGACAGAAAACAGAAAGAGAAGGAGCTAAGCATAGGATACGTCTCAAAAGAGACACCTCTAGTAACATACGTTCTCCAGCTAGGTCCTAACTATCTCTAGAACTCCTCAAACAACCCTGCCAGTAAGAAGAAAGGCTTGCCTTCAGAGCATGAAGCATAAGGAGGGATCCTTTATGTAAACGCTGTCTCACACACTGATATTTCTTCAGGCTTTGATTGCTTTGAACATCCTTGTCCTGATTACTTGTTCTCTTTGGAGCTCACGACATTTCCCCCTCATGTCTGAGCTCTCTTTCTTCTCCTCTGTGGCTGCTGTTTGCCCTTCGACTGCTCCACGTTTTCTTAAAATAAAAAATCATATTGAATTCTCACGTTTACTGGCAAATTCTATTTAGTTCATGATAATGATCCCAGAACTTAGAAAATCGAGGCAGGAGAATTAATAGGAGTTCTAAGCCAGCCTGGGTTATAATATGCAACCCTATATTGAAAAAGTAAAGTAAACTAAAACGAAATCCCAAACCTGAACTCTGTATTTAGTGATCTCAACAAATACGTTTACATCAGCAACTGCAATAGGTGGTTCTTAAAAATCACATCCCCTCACAGGACCTGGAGGCCTCCTCCTCCTCCTTCTCCCTAAGGACCAGCTTTCGCTGTCCTGGAGGGTATTATACAAGCTTCCAAGACATGCGAGCAACCAATAGCCCTACCTCACTATAACCTCTATGAACCACAACAATGACTAACGAACGGCATGATCATCCTAAGGGTGGCCTAGTGACATTTACATCTTGGTGGTGACAGCTCCTTAAATGGATTTAAGGCCTACTCGCATAAGAGTAAAACGAAGCCAGGTTCTGGAAAAAACAGCCAGCTACACCCCCGTAGAGAGCTATAGATCCCAGAGAAGACTTGATTACCCCCAGTCTACTAAATGAGCACAATTCTTTACTGAATTTAAAATATGTATCCTTATATCCACTCGCCCAACAAACTTCTCTTTGCAACATACAGAGATGATTACAGAAGACGGACGGAGAGTGTTACCACAACTGGTCACACAGCAGAGGACAAAAAGTTAGCGGTGCTCAGCCTCATACAATACATCTACAGATCACTTCTGCGCCTACGGTTCAGAGAACACTGTGGCAGAGGGCACAGGAGGATTGTAAGAGCCAGAGAACCAGGAAATCACCTGTGAGAACGTGTCTCCTCAGAATGGGAGGGAAGCGTCACCCGTGACTCCTTGTCACTGGGACTGCCTAAATAAGGCCTGAAGAAAGACACCACCAGAAATGATGGCAGAGAGAGGGAGATCTCAAGGGCCCACAGACCACAAACTGCAGGCAGCAGAGAAAGGCTGAGCACCACAGAAATAGCTGTACACAGGGATAGGCCTCCCTAATAGGTTGTCCAATACTAAGCGATCAATCCAGAAATTGCATTCAGATACAAGGAATTCTAATCAGACAGAGTGGGTTGTATTTATATATTCAGGCATATTTTAAGAGAAAGCAAGGAGTAATGCATAGAATGGGAAAGATAAGAAGGAGAAATATATATATAATATATATATATATATATATATATATATATATATATTCCCCTAACTGACATGTTATGAATTTTAGTATTGTATTTCTACCCACTGCTGTGCTTTTCTGGTAATGGAGAAGTTGTGATATGGAATACAGACCCATACACTGGTGAGCCACTTCCTTAAAATGGAACTGGAAACTTGGTGTCATCATTCACCTCTTTAATCCCAGCACACAGGAGGGAGGAAAAGGCAGATCTCTGTAAATTCAAGGCCACTATTGCCTGCATAGCAAGTTCCAGGCAGGACAGGCTGCATAGTTTCCACTGACCCTGACCCTTAGCTAAAATAAATAAGGATTTGATGCTGCTTTAGTCTGTCATGGGTCCTTCTGTGCATAAGGAATAGAACTCAGGGAAGTTACATGTCTTCTCTCAGTCCTCTTAGAGGATGACATAAAAGGCCACAGCTGTCTGATACAGATGTTGATTACTGGATTATAAATAAAAATAAATCCAGGAATAACACACACTCTGGTGTTCAATCCCTGCAATCCCGAGGGAAAGGGTTCTCTCTAAAGCTTTTGGGAGAAGGTAGTCTCAAGCCGAGTTTCAAAAAATGAGGAAGATTATCCAGTTGCATCAGGGTAGAAGGCGTAAGAGCCAAAGGACCAGGAAGTCAGACATGAGAATGTGTCTCCTAGGAACAAGAGGGAAGCCCAAGATAACGATAGTCATAGAAAAGAAGAAAAACTGTGCTGTGGGCAAGAAATTGTAAATGTTTAAATAAACAAACAAACAAAGAAGCAAGCACATAAATAAATAAATAAATATTAAATATTTTTAAAATGTAGATTTTACATCTAATATATTAGCAGGTTTTATATACCAATGGGTGTAAATCTTGGGGTAGATCATGGAGGACATTGACTATTTCGCTAAAATTTTTAATTTTCTTCTATATTAGATATTTTACCATATTTATTAGTTTCCCCATGTGTTTTATTTATTGCTTTGAAATGAAACAGACGAAACAATAGTGGCGATACGAAAAATTAAATTGAGGGCAGCATATTTAAATTCGTTTCTATGTTTTCTGATTACATATATTAGGTAGCAGATTTGAAATCTCCCTCACTCCAGGAAGTAGGAGAGAAAGAATCCCGATCAGTCGAGAGCTGAGGGCTCAGCGTTAAAATGTGTTTTTACAATGTATTCATTACATCTGTAACTGACCCATATAATAGGTTGAGCATGTTTATTACAGATATTAATTCAGAATGTCTACAGCATTAGGGTGAAGTAAGATGTCAAAACCATTTAATGAAATCTATATTCTGATTAAGATTGCGTGCGCCAAGTTGCTCATTCATTCACGTAGTCACGGGCAATGACCATTCATCCTATGTTTACATTCTACATTTAATCACAAGGGTCCAGACCATTTGGTAAACTAAAATCGTCCATTGCTCAGTCACACCGTTATCAGTAAGTAAAGAAATAACGTAATACGAAGTATAGAAACCTGATAAAAATACATGGCTTAAAATAAATACCATGAATTCGAATTAATGATCTGGCTTATCTACAGCGTGGAATCTTAGAGTTGAACCATCTGAAGAAATCAGGAAGGGACCTTGGCAATTCCTTCTCTCACTATTTTGTCTTGCAGATAAAAAAAAAAACTAATTTCTATGGCTTTGATTTTTTTTCTGCTGGTTTCCACGATATAACAATATTATTTATAACTTTATGCCAGTGCTTGCAAAAATAATATATATTTTAAAGTGATAGGACAAGTATGTGTGATTAAGGTTATATTATCACTATTCAGTTCAGAAATTAACATGGCAAGAGCTCCATCAATAAAACACACAAGATGTTACCATGGTCACTGCTAGGGAACTGTCAGTGAAAGTCAGGAACGCACTGAAGTCATTTAGGATCTGATTGGAGGCCAGCTCTTCCTACTCAATCCGTCTCTCACCTGCCTCTCTAAAGATCCAGTGCATCTGTTGATCTCTCCTAGAGAAAGCACCAATGGCAAGCGTTTATTGCCTGTGGAGGGTTCTCTGCAACACACACAAGGCCCCATAGCGGCCTCCACATTTATCTCTCCTTGGAAGTGCTTGGGAGCACAGATATTTCAGATTTAGAACTTTTATATTATATTTTGTAAACGTAAGATTTATGGGTATGTGTAGACTTTATTACACATAACATAAAGATAATACATGACTGTGACCTTGTCAGGGGTGACCCTGCTGGGTGGCTCCCAGCTGAAGTTTTTAAGAATGTGTGACTGCAAACATTCTGACGGCACTGAAGGGCCCAGCACAGTGTTGCAGTGCCAAGTGGTTCCCTCAGATGTGGACATGCTGTTTCTGAATCCCAGGCTTTCTACTTGTTGGCTAAACACTTCAGTTTCATTTGTTCATTCATTCATTCTGTCTGTCTGTCTGTATGCCTGCCTGCCTGCCTGCCTCTCTGTCTTCCTCTGTCTGCCTCTCTGTGTCTCCCTGTCTTAGTCTCTCTCTGTCTCTGTCTCTGTCTCTGTCTGTCTGCCTCTCTGTCCTCCTCTGTCTGCCTCTCTTTGTATCTGTGTCTTTCTGTCTCCCTGTCTTAGTTTCTCTCTACCTCTGTGTCTGTCTTTCTCTCTGTCTATCTCTCTGTCTCTGTCTGTCTCTCTGATTTTATAACTAATTTTCAGAAATAACCATCCCCCAGTCCAGCAACATGGGGCCCAGGGAGGCAAAGCGAGCCTGATACAACCCCTGCCAGTAGCCACACAGCACGGGTGGGGCATAGCACTCTTGAGATGTCCCCACACAGCGAGAGGCCCTAGCACCACTAAGTTGAACAAGTAGGTGGTGATGAGATGGAGGAGAATGAGAAGCAGAAAGATGTGTATACAATGAAGAACTGGAGAACTCAAGAGTAGTGAGGAAGAGCTTGATCTGTGTAGCCAGTGATGCCACCTGGAACCATGGTGGGGTCCTGGTTCATGCTGCCACCTAGGCCTTATCTGGATCTGTCTGCAGCAATAGGAGTGGGGATCGGGAGTCTCTTACCACCAATGGCCAGGTGGATGTCCTAGTCTGAGCTTCCTCCTGGGGCCTTGTTGATGTATGAGGGCTGTGCAAAGGTGTCCCCACCCCTCATATGGGCATTGTGAGATAATTGGCCCTGAAGACATAGAGCAGGAGAGCTGGCCCTACCCCTCACCTACTGAAGTACTCTGGAGAGTGGATGCCTCCATCCGTGTGACCACACATACATCATCATCCAGAAAGCAGAGTAGATCTGGCCCTGCTAGCATGGGCATGGGAGAGCTGACCCTGAGAACATGAGAACTGGAGAGCTGGCTCTGCCGGCTGTAGCATTTGGTAACCTAGTTAGGCCAGTGCTGGTGAGAACACCCTGGTGGTGTGGGTGTGTGAGAGCTGGCAGGCTGACAGTTTAGATGCTTCTCAGGCCTAGATCCAGGGTTCTGAACTGGCCCATGCCAACATTTACCCCATTTAGAAACTGCTGGAGCATGTGAAAGGGTCAGTCCTACAAGATCAAAAGCTGCAGGATCTCCATGACACAGGGCAATAATGAGATATCCAAGAGGAGCCCTGGTGAGGATCCAGTATTGATTGTGTAGCAGAAGACAGAGGCCTCGAAGCAGGCTCACTGCAATGAACATTTGCAAGCAAAATAAAAGTTTGCACAAAAGAGTGTACTGTGAGACACACTGTGACACGCTGTGCTTCCACGGCGAGATTTTTTTTTTTCTTTTGGGGGTGGTTGCATACAAAGGAACAGGGAGAAGGGTGATTGGGGTATATGATATGAAGTTCACAATGAATCAATAAAAAGTTAAATAAAACTATTTAAATATATAATTTTCATGGTTATTTACTTTGAACACCTAAATACTCATAGCTCATGGAATGGAATATATCATTTGAGGCATCCGCCTCATTTATATTCTTAGCATTTACCATTGAAGCCTCCACAGCAGAGGTCCTGGAGGCTCAGATGAGTGACGTCTTACCTTCATCTCAATTTCCTTTCCCAGGTGACTCCTGACTGCCACGCTGCACCCCACTTAGCAGCTCGCCCCAATTGTTCATGCTCGGGGCTGCAGCCATTCTCTCACTCCTTAAGCATACCAGGATGTCTTCCTCTAGCCTTCATACCTGCCATTCTTTGTGTGTGAGATGTGATTGTCTGTTGGTAACACCAGGGGTGCCCTCCTCAGCTTCAAATCTCACTGAAGTGTCACAGGACCAAAGGTGTAATTATATTGTTACTATTATTATATTGTTATTGTTGTACAGCATCTCATAATGACATACGAGTCTATCCTTTGCTTTTCCATATCCACTACCTTGTTCTCAACTGTTTCCAGGGCTTCACATCCCCTCTGTTCTGCAGAGAGGTTCTACAGATCAGCATTCACAATGAGAGAAAGCGTGCGCTGTTTTTCTGATCTGACCGTCTCCAGCTGTGTCTACTTTCAGGACCATTTCATTGTGTTTCATCATGGCTGAGATAAGTGTACAAACAGCACCACCCTCGTAGGGTTGTGAGGATCCTGTTTGCACTGACATTGATATAAATATAAACATCTTGGCACAGTGCAGATATTGCCAAAAAAAAAATTCAAATAAGCATCTGTCAACCAATATTCAATAGGCTTTAAGGTAACATTTCTAAGAAAAAAAAATCTGTGGATTCTATCATCTCCAGAGTTTCCATGCAGAAATTAAATGTCCTCCGTAACAGTATCCTGACTAGATTTGAAAACTGCACCGTAAGAAGGGGCTTCATGGTACTGGAATCCCACTCGAAAGTCCATGGCCAGGGAGGTCCTAAACCCTAGGTTAGAACCTGTTATGGTTATTTTACTGAAACATCCTGCTGTCTGTCAATTTCTTTCTAAATATTTATGTTTATGCTTATAGATTTGGACTGCTCTCAGCTTTGGCCTGAGATGTTTCTTTCTGCAGTGGGCAACGATATGATATTTAACTAGTCAGAGTACGGCAAACAACAACAACAACAACAACAACAACAACAACAACAGACCTAAAGAAGGGACATCTTTCCCAATATCCTCACCACTACCAAGCTTAGGAACAACAAAGACAAGGAGACGAGATAAAAGAGCTAGAAGACGGGGAAGCAAACTCTAGAGTCAACAAGGCTGTGGAAGCCATTGATTCACACCAGGTTGGATTGTCTATACAAGACCTGCGCAAGATTAGTCCAGCCCCAAATCCATCATGAATGGGAAAGTTGTTTTCCAGGCCTCACCGTTTACTAAGGAGCGATTGGCAGTTGATAGCAGCTTGTGGAGGGAGACTCAGTCTCTCTTTCTTTTTCTTCAGAATGTGGAAACACTGGTAGATTTCTCAGGCCCCATTGGATAATCCTATCTCCATGCACATATGCACGGCACTAATTGTACTTAGTGGTCTCCGAGAGGGGAATGGAAGTTGTGACGGGGGAAACATATTGGCAGGGAATTTATGGAAACTTGGAGGAGGAAAATGAGGGGTGGATATAGTCATAGTTCATTGTATACATATGTAAAATTCTTAGTTATAAAGAAAAAGTATTATTTAAAAAAATGTTCAACTGTGCAGGTCTAAGTTTTCTACAATGGGCTAGAAAATGAAGGCAACAGACAAATGTTTGGTCCCTGCTATGCTGCAGATGCATACTGCTATTGCTTTATTTGTTTTGTTTGTTCTCCAAAGGTACTTATGTAAAGGAGTAGATCTCAGGAGTCAGGGGTGAGTCGTTGTGTGCATTGCTGTCTATATGCATATGAGGGCAGGCAAATATAAGGCTAGAGGCTGTGATTGGGCAATGAAAAGGGAAGGCGGGGCTAAGAGTTTCAGAGAGAGAGAGAGAGAGAGAGAGAGAGAGAGAGAGAGAGAGAGAGAGAGAGAGAGAGAGAGACAGGGGAGAGAGAGGAGAGAAGGATGAGAGAAGATGGAGGACGAGCACGAACTGGATCCTCATGGCTTGAAATAGCCACAGGTAGTTATGAATCTTGTACAAGAGAAATAGAATAATATAGGGCGATTTGTCCAATCTAGTAGCACAGATTGTGTTTATATCAATTGAGTTTTGAGTTCTTTGAGTGGGCATTTTGTGAGTTGAGAATTTACTGACTGGTAATTTACAAGCCTCTGGAGTTTTGGTTTTACTGGGTTAAGGGGACTTGTGACAGCTAGCCACATGGGGCTGATGGCTGGGAAGATATTAGCAGTTTGGAGGCAGGCAAACTGTGAGAAGTTGGGCTGACTGCAGCATGGGGATAACCATGGGGGCAGGGAGACCACCAAGGCCGGAGAGTAGTCAGTGACAGCATGGTTTGATTTTTTAATAATTACATGAAACAAGTCAGGAAATGTTATGGACCACTGAGGTGGGATTTTATGAGAGGGCCTTAAGTTATTGAAGGTTGCCTTCTAAAGGGATTGACATGTGACCCTCTGTTCTAGTTCATAAGGTGACCATTTCATCATGCATGTTTCACTCTGTTGGTCCACCATTAGCCACCTTCAACAGAAGCCAAGTCTATGGGGCTTTCTGATCTTAGACTTTCAATCTCTATATTTCTGCAGTTAAAAAAAAACCTCTCTACTCCATAAATAGCCTCTGTATGTCTTTCATTATAGTAATAGATAGCTGATGAAGCACTTTTGTGTTTTTAAATATATCATTCTCCACTCTTTGGCACAACTTATACTTCTACCATTATCTTATAATCATTTTTGAGCAGTTACTTTTATGAAAAGAATCAAATAATAAATATTTCTCATGTTGTGAATCTTCTTCGTGGAAAATACCCAAGAGGTAAAACACTGGCACCTAAAATTAAAGGAATAAAATATGCATAAACTTCTTAATGTATAGATAAAAGGAGAACTCAATGTTTTCTTCATAAGAAATTCCTTTTCTAAGAAAGCGTTTCAACTAAAATATCTGGTAAACAAAAACAGAATTTTGAAGCATTTTGACAAAAGACTTAATAATTTATCATCATTCGCTTCTTCCTTTGGAAGAATGTATAGATGTAAAAGTCATTTACATAAATGTGATAATCAGCAGTATAGAATTGGTTTAAAAATGGCTAAGATTCCAAAGTTGCTGTATTAAGATTAGATACTAAATTTCCAAGAAAAGTGAAACCTTAAGTATTCTACAATTAACTTGGGAATCAGACCAAACCACAAATTTTCCAGAAGCTGTCCTAAGGACGAAACCTTCAACCTGAGGTTTGTAGGTTTGGTGTAGGGCATTTAAGAGAACTAAGAACATAGAAGCTTGAATAAAGAAACAAAGATGTACAATCTAAAGACAAATTTTAAAGATACTTAATGTGGAAGAAATATCTTCTGATGTCTTCAGTGTGAGAGCAACATCTAGATGCCAAGCTATTAAAATTCAGCAATAAATCGGGCAAGGCAGTGTATTACTCGTTGTATAGTTTGCTTGCTTGCTTGGTTGTTGTTGTTGTTGTTGTTGTTGTTGTTGTTGTCTTTGTTTAGTGTTTTCTTGCTGTTGCTTTGTCTTGTTGTTGTTTGTAAGATAGAAATTTGAAGGTCAGGTATTTATTACATATCCTCATTTCTCCTTGTAACTGAAAGAACGGAAGGCCTTTCCCTTCTGTCCCCAATTGTGTCTTACATTGCTAGAATGCTATAGGATATCAAAACAAGAAGGTAACATGTATATACTGGTCACCGCTATAGATAGCATTTCTAAGGTATTTGATTGATACCCTAATCCAACAAGATCTCCATACCCCTAGAGCTGTTTCATCATGTGACAAGACCTGTTTAAGTCTCAAGGATTAGTGTGGATAATAAAGTAACAGAGACTGTGTCTTGATTGCCAACCTCCTTGACTCTAGAATCAACTGAGAAATATCTCATGGAGTCTCTGAGGGACTTTCTTGGAGTCACTGAGTGGGGCAAACATCTCTTATAGGGGATAGGAAATTCCAGTGGTAACTCTGGTATATAGATGTCCTAGGAAGGCCGTGCTGGTGTGTGTTGACCTTCCCTCCCAGCTGCCTGGTGATTTTATCTCATTACTGATACTTAACTGGCATCAGAATCCTTGATCTTCTAATATGCACCAAAGCCCAGACATCCCCAATGAATCTCTCAGGATTTCAGCATCACAATGAGATTGCTGAAGTATCCAGATTCTTGGACTGGATTCCTAATCTTTCAGCACGCAGACGGCCACTGTTGAATTAGCCAGATGTTACTCATTATAAGACATTCCAGTGACCTTATCACCACATACATA
The DNA here is from genome assembly GCF_011064425.1 of Rattus rattus. NCBI lineage: Eukaryota > Metazoa > Chordata > Mammalia > Rodentia > Muridae > Rattus > Rattus rattus. The sequence goes on from NC_046165.1 coordinate 20,622,221, forward strand.
TTATACTTGATCATTTCTACTGTTAGTGTCTTCTGCATAAGGGAAAACATGCTTAAATCAAGGCCATAGAAGTCTAAATGGCCATGCCCAGCACATACATGCAAATCAGGGATTCTTTTCCTTTTCTTTTTTTTTGGATATTCTTTAATTTACATTTCAAATATTATCCCCTTTGACCTCAGCCAACCACCCACCCCTCCCCACCCTGACATTGCCCTGAAAAATGACCTTATTCGCCCCTCATCAGTGTTATGATTAAATTGGGAATCAGAACAAAGAAGGTATATTGTTTTAGGATGAAATGTTCTATAGATATCTGTTAAATCCATTTGGTTCATAACTTCTGTTAGTTTCTCTGTGTTTCTATTTAGTTTCTGTTTCCATGATCTATCCATTGCTGTTAGTAAGAGTGGGGTGTTGAAATCTCCCACTATTATTCTGTGAGGTTCAATGTGTGCTTTGTACTTTAGTAAGGCTTCTTTTAAGAACGTAGGTGCCCTTGCATTTGGAACATAGATATACAGGATTAAGAGTTCATCTTGGTGGATTTTTCCTTTGATGAATATGAAATGTCCTTCTTTATCTTTTTTGATAACTTTTGGTTGAAAGTCAATTTTACTCGAAATTAGAATGGCTACTCTAGCTTGTTTCTTGGGACCATTTGCTTGGAAAATTATTATCCAGGCTTTTCCTCTGAGATAGTGTCTGTCACTGCAGTGTGTTTCCTGTATGCAGCAAAATGCTGGGTCCTCTTTATGTATTAAGTCTGTTAGTCTATGTCTTTTTATTAGAGAATTGAGTCCACTGATGTTAAGAGATAAGGAATAGTGATTGTTGTTTCCTGTTATGTTTGTTGTGGATGTGGAATTATGTTTGTGTGACTCTCTAGAGTTTGTGGTAAAATTATTTTCTTGCTTTTTCTATGATATAGTTTCCCTTCCTTTGTTGGAGTTTTCTATCTATTTTCCTTTGTAGGGCTGGATTTGTGGAAAGATGTTATGGAAATTTGGTTTTATCATGAAATATCTTGGTTTCTCCATCTATGTTAGTTGAGAGTTTTCCCGGATATAATAGACTGGGCTGGTATTTGTGTTCTCTTAGGGTCTATATGACATCTGTCCAGGATCTTCTGGCTTTCATAATTTCTGATGAGAAGTCTGGTGTAATTCTGATAGGTCTGCCTTCATATGTTACTTTTCCTTATTCCCTTACTGCTTTTAATATTCTTTCTTTGTTTGGGCATTTGGTGTTTTGACTATTATGTGACAGGAGGAATTTCCTTTCTGGTCCAATCTATTTGGAGTTCTTGTTTGGAGGCTTTCATGTTTATGGGCATCTCTTTCTTTAGGTTAGGGAAGTTTTCTTCTACAATTTTTGGAGATATTTACTGGTCCTTTAAGTTGGGAATCTTTGCTCCCTTCTATACCTATTATCCTTAGGATTCCCTGGATGTTTTTTTGGATTAGGACCTTTTTGTGTTTTACATTTTTTGATGGTTGTGTCAATGTTTTCTATAGTATCTTCTGTCCCTTAGATTCTCTCTTCTATCTCTTGTATTCTGTTAATGATGCTTATATCTATGACTCCTAAACTCTTTCCTAGGTTTTCTATTTCCAAGGTTGTATCCCTTTGTGTTTTTTTTTTATTGTTTCTCTTTCCATTTTTAGAAAATGAATGGTTTTGTTCAATTTCTTCACCTGCCTTGTTGTGTTTTCCTGCATTTCTTTAAGGGATTTTTGTGTTTCTTCTTTAAAGGCTTCTACTTGTTTACCTGTGTTGTCCTGTATTTCTTTAAGGGATCTATTTATGTCCTTCTTGAAGTCATCATCACGAGATGTGATTTTAAATTTAGGTCCTGCTTGTGTTGAGATATCCAGTATTTGCTTTGGTAGGAGAACTGGGCTCTGATGATGCCAAGTAGTCTTGATTTCTGTTGCTTAGGTTCCTGTGCTTGCCTCTCGCCATCAGGTTGTCTCTGGGGCTAGCTGGTCTTGCTGTCTCTGACAGTGGCTTGACCCTCCTGTAATCCATATGTTCATGATCCTGGAGACTGGCTTTCTCCCAGGGGTATCTGAGTACAGAGAGTTGTGGGACTGGATCAGCTCTGGGCACACGTGGAACTGGAAGGATCCTGTCCCAGTCTACTCCTGGGTTCCTGTGTCCTGAGGGTTCCAGGCAGGTATCTTGGAGCAGAACTGGTAGTATTACCTCTGCTCTCAGATGTGTCAGAGCTCCTGGAGTCTGGCTTTCAGCTCTGTGTGCTGGCCCAGAAGGATCCTCTCCCTGACTGATCCTAGGTTCCTGTGTCCAGAGGGCTCTAGGCAGGTTCCTTTTGGGTCAGGAATGTGAGCAGAAGTGGTGGTCTCCCTGAGTTCTCAGGATTGTCTGCACTTCTGATAGTCCAGCTCTCTCCCTCATAGGATTTGGGTACAGAAAACTGTGGGTGTGGGTCAGTTCCAGGTGCAGGCAGAAACCAGAAGGATCCTGTTCCAGACTTCAAATGAGGGATTGTTATAGAAATAGATGATTCTTGGTCTAGGGTAGAATATATTGAAGATGAATTTGCAATACATGTCTTATGTCAGGAATGGGTGTGTATGTATCACTTTTGAGGACCTGTCAAAGAGAGGCGAGAGCTGATCTGAGGGGCTCTTTGTAACAACAGATGAATCAATGGAACATCAAAAGTGATAATGTTTACTATCAATGAAAATATCAGAACACTTTAAGTTTGTGACTCTATAATTACACTCTAAAAACCATCAGTGATCACCACTAGGTGTTGCTAGGGCACCAATTCATTATTCCACAAAGAGACTAAGGGGGAAAAAAGCAGGAGAAAATTTCCAGTATTAATTTAGATTTTTATATATCAAGTACTTTCTAGTAAAGAGCTAGGGAAATAAAGCCTCATCCTATTAAAGAACTGGGGTTATTAAATTCAGAAAGCAAAATTTTCACAAATGAATTAAGTGATGACTTCTCCAACTTCAAATTAGATGACAGACAGACTATGTAAAATTGTTACAAAACTCTGATGTAGTTGGTAAAACTTTTGACTTGGATGCACTGCCTAGAAAGCAACACTCCATTTCGTTTTCAAATAGAGAGGGAAAAGGAAAGAGATAGAGTAAGTTGAAAGGGAATGGGTGATTATGATCATTATATACATTTCACAAATGTATAAAATGTTTAAAGGATAAAAATACCATTTTAAAGATATAGTATAATTAAAACTACCAGTAGTGTAAGTTTCTTGATATATTTATAAACAAGTTTCTAAATGAGAGAATTAAGATGATAAAGGAAATTTTCTCTCTTCTCCCTTCATAACGAAACAACAATTAACACATAAACCATTGGCAAAAAATGTAAGAGCTAAATCCGAGTGATAAGCTTGGTACAACACAGAAAAAAAGTAAAGATTAATTAAAGAGGACTATTTCACATGACCTGGTCATGCCTGCCCACATCTGCACAGTGCAGCTGAGAGACGGATGCCCTCAGTGTGAGTGTAGTCCAGTGCAAAGCACACTCACTTTCTCAGACCCCAGTGGCAGCTCCATCTATCTCAGTGACACTCCTCCCCCACCCCCAGGACCAGGTCAGTCCATGAAAATCTGTCATCAGGTCAAACTTAGATGATAAGCCGGCTCTCACAGCAGTTCCTGAGAATTCAGCTTAGTCTGAACAAAGGCTGATTACAAGGGGGACTCCCAAATATTTGTTAGTGATTTCTCAGTAAAACCTCCAGGGAAAAGGGAGAGTAGAAAGACACATTCAGTGTTAAGTGAACAAAAGTCAAACTTTCCAAAAAGGAATGCTATTCCCTGCAGAGCTGTGTTTCAAAAATAAGCAAAAGATGTGTCCTCAGACAAACAGAAATAATGAAGTTCATCATCATCAGATTTTCAAAAGTAAACGAGTGCAAATAAGTTAGAAAAATGAAGTTATCTTAATCGAAAGATAAGAACGTAATCAAATTCAGACCACCATAGAAAAATGATGCTCCACAAATGACTGTGAGTGCCATTAGAAAAGATAAAATATAAAATGATTACAAATACGTTGTGATTGCATTTCAATGAGCTAACCTTTGATTTTTTCATAGTTTTATGGAGCACCGGTAACTGACTGAAACTGGACATGGGACCTATGTGAGAGGAATGGATTCTCCACTCTCCCTCCCGTCCTCCCCCTGTCTTTCTCTCCCTCTTTCTCTGATGTCCCTCTGGCTTGCCTTTCCTTCTCATCCATCAAAGAGTAAAAATGTCTGAACCACCATTTTTTCCCACCACCATGTTCTGCATGACTAAGAAGCAGTGAAGAAAGTTGACCACAGATTGAAACCTCCAAATCCATGAGCCCAAATAAGTCTTGTATTTTTTTTTTTTTATTTTTTTTATTAACTTGAGTATTTCTTATGTACATTTGGCAAACATCCCTTCCCTCCCCCCCCCTTCCTTATGGGTGTTCCCCCCCCCTCCCCATTGCCGCCCTCCCCGGTTGTCTAGTTCACTGGGGGTTCAGTCTTAGCAGGACCCAGGGCTTCCCCTTCCACTGGTGCTCTTACTAGGATATTCATTGCTACCTATGAGGTCAGAGTCCAGGGTCAGTCCATGTATAGTCTTTAGGTAGTGGCTTAGTCCCTGGATTGGTTGCTTGGCATTGTTGTACATGGAGTCTCAACCCCTTCAAGCTCTTCCAGTTCATTCTCTGATTCCTTCCAACGGGGTCCCGTTCTCAGTTCAGTGGTTTGCTGCTGGCATTAGCCTCTGTATTTGCTGTATTCTGGCTGTGTCTCTCAGGTTCGATCTACATCCGGCTCCTGTCGGTCTGCACTTCTTTGCTTCATCCATCTTGTCTAATTGGGTGGCTCTATATGTATGGGCCACATGTGGGGCAGGCTCTGAATGGGTGTTCCTTCAGTCTCTGTTTTAATCTTTGCCTCTCTCTTCCCTGCCAAGGGTATTCTTGTTCCCCTTTTAAAGAAGGAGTGAAGCATTCACATTTTGATCATCCGTCTTGAGTTTCATTTGTTCTAGGCCACAAGGGTAATTCAAGCATTTGGGCTAATAGCCACTTATCAGTGAGTGCATACCATGTATGTCTTTCTGTGATTGGGTTAGCTCACTCAGAATGATATTTTCCAGTTCCAACCATTTGCCTACGAATTTCATAAAGTCGTTGTTTTTGATAGCTGAGTAATATTCCATTGTGTAGATGTACCACATTTTCTGTATCCATTCCTCTGTTGAAGGGCATCTGGGTTCTTTCCAGCTTCTGGCTATTATAAATAAGGCTGCGATGAACATAGTGGAGCACGTGTCTTTTTTATATGTTGGGGCATCTTTTGGGTATATGCCCAGGAGAGGTATAGCTGGATCCTCAGGCAGTTCAATGTCCAATTTTCTGAGAAACCTCCAGACTGATTTCCAGAATGGTTGTACCAGTCTGCAACCCACCAACAATGGAGGAGTGTTCCTCTTTCTCCACATCCTCGCCAGCATTTGCTGTCACCTGAGTTTTTGATCTTAGCCATTCTCACTGGTGTGAGGTGAAATCTCAGGGTTGTTTTGATTTTGCATTTCCCTGATGACTAAAGATGTTGAACATTTCTTTGGTGTTTCTCAGCCATTCGGCATTCCTCAGCTAAAATTCTTTGTTTAGCTCTGAACCCCATTTTTTAATAGGGTTATTTGTCTCCCTCGGTCTAACTTTTTGAGTTCTTTGTATATTTTGGATATAAGGCCTCTATCTGTTGTAGGATTGGTAAAGATCTTTTCCCAATCTGTTGGTTGCCGTTTGTCCTGACCACAGTGTCCTTTGCCTTACAGAAGCTTTGTAGTTTTATGAGATCCCATTTGTGGGTCTTGATCTTAGAGCATAAGCCATTGGTGTTTTGTTCAGGAAATTTTTCCAGTGCCCATGTGTTCCAGATGCTTCCCTAGTTTTTTCTTCTATTAGTTTGAGTGTGTCTGGTTTGATGTGGAGGTCCTTGATCCACTTGGACTTAAGCTTTGTACAGGGTGATAAGCATGGATCGATCTGCATTCTTCTACATGTTGACCTCCAGTTGAACCAGCACCATTTGCTGAAAATGCTATCTTTTTTTCCATTGGATGGTTTTGGCTCCTTTGTCAAAAATCAAGTGACCATAGGTGTGTGGGTTCATTTCTGGGTCTTCAGTTCTATTCCATTGGTCTATCTGTCTGTCTCTGTACCAATACCATGCAGTTTTTATCACAATTGCTCTGTAATACTTGCTTGAGTTCAGGGATAGCTATTCCCCCAGAAGTCCTTTTATTGTTGAGCATAGTTTTAGCTATCCTGGGTTTTTTGTTATTCCAGATGAATTTGCAAATTGTTCTGTCTAACTCTTTGAAGAATTGGATTGGTATTTTGATGGGGATTGCATTGAATCTGTAGATCGCTTTTGGCAGAATGGCCATTTTTACTATATTAATCCTGCCAATCCATGAGCATGGGAGATCTTTCCATCTTCTGAGGTCTTCTTCAATTTCTTTCTTCAGAGTCTTGAAGTTCTTATTGTACAGATCTTTTACTTGCTTGGTTAAAGTCACACTGAGGTACTTTATATTATTTGGGTCTATTATGAAGGGTGTCGTTCCTAATTTCTTTCTCGGCTTGTTTCTTTTTTGTGTAGAAGAAGGCTACTGATTTATTTGAGTTAATTTTATACCCAGCCACTTTACTGAAGTTGTTTATCAGCTTTAGTAGTTCTCTGGTGGAACTTTTGGGATCACTTATATATACTATCATATCATCTGCAAATAGTGATATTTTGACTTCTTCTTTTCCGATATGTATCCCCTTGACCTCCTTTTGTTGTCTGATTGCTCTGGCTAGAACTTCAAGAACTATATTGAATAAGTAGGGAGAGAGTGGGCAGCCTTGTCTAGTCCCTGATTTTAGTGGGATTGCTTCAAGTTTCTCTCCATTTAGTTTAATGTTAGCCACTGGTTTGCTGTATATGGCTTTTACTATGTTTAGGTATGGGCCTTGGATTCCTATTCTTTCCAGGACTTTTATCATGAAGGGGTGTTGAATTTTGTCAAATGCTTTCTCAGCATCTAATGAAATGATCATGTGGTTTTGTTCTTTCAGTTTGTTTATATAATGGATCACGTTGATGGTTTTCCGATATTAAACCATCCCTGCATGCCTGGGATGAAGCCTACTGATCATGGTGGATGATTGTTTTGATGTGCTCTTGGATTCGGTTTGCCAAATTTTTGTTGAGTATTTTTTAAATCGATGTTCATAAGGGAAATTGGTCTGAAGTTCTCTTTCTTTGTTGGGTCTTTGTGTGGTTTAGGTATAAAAGTAATTGTGGCTTCATAGAAGGAGTTCGGTAGTGCTCCATCTGTTTCAATTTTGTGGAATAGTTTGGATAATATTGGTATGAGGTCTTCTATGAAGGTCTGATAGAATTCTGCACTAAACCCGTCTGGACCTGGGCTCTTTTTGGTTGGGAGACCTTTAATGACTGCTTCTATTTCCTTAGGAGTTATGGGGTTGTTTAACTGGTTTATCTGTTCCTTATTTAACTTCGGTACCTGGTATCTGTCTAGGAAATTGTCCATTTCCTGCAGATTTTCAAGTTTTGTTGAGTATAGGCTTTTATAGTAAGATCTGATGATATTTTGAATTTCCTCTGAATCTGTAGTTATGTCTCCCTTTTCATTTCTGATTTTGTTAATTTGGACACACTCTCTGTGTCCTCTCGTTAGTCTGGCTAAGGGTTTATCTATCTTGTTGATTTTCTCAAAGAACCAACTTTTGGTTCTGTTGATTCTTTCTATGGTCCTTTTTGTTTCTACTTGGTTGATTTCGGCTCTGAGTTTGATTATTTCCCTGCCTTCTAAATTTGCTTCTTTTTGTTCTAGAGCTTTTAGGTGTGCTGTCAAGCTGCTGACATATGCTCTTTCCTGTTTCTTTCTGCAGGCACTCAATGAGTTTTCCTCTTAGCACAGCTTTCATCGTGTCCCATAAGTTTGGGTATGTTGTACCTTCATTTTCATTAAATTCTAAAAAGTTTTTAATTTCTTTCTTTATTTCTTCCTTGACCAGGTTATCATTGAGTAGAGCATTGTTCAGTTTCCATTATGATATGCATTCTTCCTTATTGTTATTGAAGACCAGCTTTAGGCCGGGTGGTCCGATAAATGGGATTATTTCTATCTTTCTGTACCTGTTGAGGCCCGTTTTTTGACCAATTATATGGTCAATTTTGGAGAAAGTACCATGAGGAGCTGAGAAGAAGGTATATCCTTTTGCATTAGGGTAGAACGTTCTATAAATATCCGTTAAGTCCATTTGGCTCATACTTCTCTTAGTCTGTCTACGTCTCTGTTTAATTTCTGTTTCCATGATCTGTCCATTGATGAGAGGGGTGTTGAAGTCTCCTACTATTATTGTGTGAGGTGCAATGTGTGTTTTGAGCTTTAGTAAGGTTTCTTTTTACGTATGTAGGTGCCCTTGTATTTGGGGCATAGATATTTAGGATTGAGAGTTCATCTTGGTGGATTTTCCTTTGATAAATATAAAGTGTCCTTCCTTATCTTTTTTGATGACTTTTAGTTGAAAATTGACTTTATTTGATATTAGAATGGCTACTCCAGCTTGCTTCTTCCGACCATTTGCCTGGAAAGTTGTTTTCCAGCCTTTCACTCTGAGGTAGTGTCTGTCTTTGTCTCTGAGGTGTTTCCTGTAGGCAGCAGAATGCAGGGTCCTCGTTAAAAGTTTGTTAATCTATGTCTTTTTATTGGGGAGTTGAGGCCATTGATGTTGAGAGATATTAAGGAATAGTGATTATTGCTTCCTGTTATATTCATACGTGGATGTGTTATGTTTGTGTGCTTTTCTTCTCTTTGTTTTGTTGCCAAAACGATTAGTTTCTTGCCTCTTCTTGGGTATAGCTTGCCTCCTTATGTTGGGCTTTATCATTTATTATCCTTTGTAGTGCTGGATTTGTAGAAAGATATTGTGTAAATTTGGTTTTGTCATGGAATATCTTGGTTTCTCCATCTATGTTAATTGAGAGTTTTGCAGGATACAGTAGCCTGGGCTGGCATTTGTGTTCTCTTAGGGTCTGTATGACATCAGTCCAGGATCTTCTGGCCTTCATAGTTTCTGCTCTGGTGTGATTCTGATAGGTCTGCCTTTATATGTTTGACCTTTTTCCCTTACTGCTTTTAATATTCTTTTCCTTATTTTGTCGTTTGGTGTTTTGACTATTATGTGACGGAGGTGTTTCTTTTCTGGTCCAATCTATTTGGAGTTCTGTAGGCTTCTTGTATGCCTATGGGTATCTCTTTTTTAGGTTAGGGAAGTTTTCTTCTATGATTTTGTTGAAGATATGTACTGGTCCTTTGAGCTGGGAGTCTTCACTCTCTTCTATACCTATTATCCTTAGGTTTGATCTTCTCATTGAGTCCTGGATTTCCTGTATGTTTTGGACCAGTAGCTTTTTCCGCTTTACATTATCTTTGACAGTTGAGTCAATGATTTCTATGGAATCTTCTGCTCCTGAGATTCTCTCTTCCATCTCTTGTATTCTGTTGGTAAAGCTTGTATCTACAGCTCCTTGTCTCTTCTTTTGGTTTTCTATATCCAGGGTTGTTTCCATGTGTTCTTTCTTGATTGCTTCTATTTCCATTTTTAATTCCTTCCACTGTTTGATTGTGTTTTCCTTTAATTCTTTCAGGGATTTTTGTGTCTCCTCTGTATGGGCTTCTACTTGTTTATTTATGTTTTCCTGGAATTCTTTTTCATGCATTTTTATTCCTCTCTGCTGTGGCTTCTTTATTCTCTAAGGAGTTCATCATGTCTTTCTTGAAGTTCTCAGCATCATGATCAAATATGATTTTGAATCTAGATCTTGCTTTTCTGGTGTGTTTGGATATTCCATGTTTGTTTTGATGGGAGAATTGGGCTCGATGGTGCCATGTAGTCTTGGTTTCTGTTTTTTGGGTTCCTAAGCTTGCCTCTCGCCATCAAATTATCTCTAGTGTTACTTTGTTCTGCTATTTCTGACAGTGGCTAAACTGTCCTATAGGCCCTGTTTGTCAGGAGTGCTGTAGACCTGTTTTCCTCTCTTTCAGTCAGTTATGGGAACAGAGTGTTCTGCTTTCAGGGCGTGTAGTTTTCCTTTCTACAGGTCTTCAGCTGTTCCTGTGGACCTGTGCCTTGAGTTCCTGGGCAGGTCACTTGCAGCAGAAAAAGTTGGTCTTACCTGTGGCCCCCAGCTCAAGTTAGCTCAAGGGGTTCTGCCCACGGGCTCTCCAAGCGGCAGGCGACCAGGAAGATCTCGCAGCCTCTTCCGGAGCCTCCAGACACCAGGGTTCCAGATGGCCTCGTGTTTTCCTCTGAATCAGTAATGTGTGCAGAGAGCAGTCTCTTCTGGTTTCGCAGGCGTGTCTGCCTCTCTGAAGGTTTAGCTCTCCCTCCCACGGGATTTGGGTGCAGAGAACTGTTTATCCGGTCTGTTTCCTTCAGGTTCCGGCGGTGTCTCAGGCAGGGCTCCTGCTGCTCCTGGGCCCTCCCCCACAGGAACCCAGAGGCCTTGTACAGTTTCCTCTTGGGTCAGGGATGTGGGCAGGGGTGGGCAGTGTTGGTGGTCTCTACCGCTCTGCAGCCTCAGGAGTGCCCACCTGACCAGGCGGTAAGGTATCTCCAAGTCTTGTATTTTTTTTAAGTTGATTTTTCTCTCGGTCTTTTATCAGAAATCTGACTAGCAATATTAATACGTGTGAAGCGCACAACAGAATCTCAGCTCTGAGCACTTGCTGTCTGGTGGGGGGAAATATGCCAGGGGAGAATAGAACATTTAGGATCAGGAGCTTAGCTGACAGAGGCTCATTCTGACTCCTGGTCCTAACTGATTCCTTACTTTCCCGCTCTGTGAGGTCAGTAGTCTGATGCCATCAACCCCACCAAATGCTCCCGTAGAGTCTGGACTGCTTTGCCCTCCCTTCTCTACTCTGCATTGAAACCTTTGGAAACGCGAGGCACAATCAACCCAGAAGTTAGTCCGTCATAGATTCCAACACAGGGATGCAAAAATGACCAGGGCAGACGCTGACCACCACCGAGCAGGAAATAACAGCAAATGTAGGCAAGCAGGAGTTCATCAAACAGCAAAATGAACAATCAGCAAAGCAAAGAGACTACCTGTGAAATAAAAACACTTTCTCAAAGTGTCTGATAAAGGCTAAACAGTCAAGCTATGAGAGGACCTCCGGTAGCAAGAAGGCAAATCGCCCACTGAGAAAGTAAGCAACTGAAAAATCAGACTAAGGATCTGAATAGACATTTTCCCTAAAAGACTTATAAATCATCAAAAGCTTTACGGAAAATGCTCAACGTCACCAGGCATGAGGGAATGCAAGTCAAAACGGTAATGAAATGCCACCTCATACATTTTGAATGTCCATGATTAAAAAGCAAGGCGAGTGGGGATGAAAAGCAACTCCTTCCTGGAGTTCTTAAGAAGGAAAACTGTGGTAGCAGATATGAAAACCACTGCAGAGTTCCTCACAACTTAAAAGTAAATTTAACAGACACCATTGACTGCTCTTTTGAATATTATATATTCAAAATATATAATACAAAATATATAATTCAAAAAATTATGATATATAATATATAATATATACAATATAACATATAATATAATATATACAATTAATATAATATATAATATATGAATCATATATTATATAATAATAGAATATATAATCCAAAAATATATATAAAATATTTATATATAAATGAATATATAAAACAATTCTATTCATTTCAGCATTATTCATAATATCCAATAGTGAAAACAATGCAGTGCCCGTTATGAACAGAGTCATAATGAACAAAGAAATATGTAAACACAATACAGGTCTGAAGAAGACAGTTTCTATATTCCAGCATGGACAAATCCCCACCTAAGCTGAGCAGCCATTGCATCTGACGGCTGCAGGGGAAAGGAGAATCATTTTTCTTTAGGTAAGACACATGCTCAGTGGATCCCGGACACCCATACACACATGAGCAGTGCTAATCGCATTTTAAAAATATTTAAAAATAAAGCAAAAGAGCATGTACTTGGTAGAGGGAAATGTTAGAAGAAGGTACACCAGGGGTTGAGGTGGAACAGAAAATAGGGAGGGATAGAATCCCTTCCTACATTTAGGAACATATTTAGAATATCCTCGAAATACAAAATATTAGTAAAGGGAAGACAATCTAATCATTTGTAATCATAAACTTAAACTGGAGAATACTAAACTAAGCAAAATAATCAAATAACGGAAAACAAACACAACACAACCTTCTTAAATCAGTTAAAACTTGAGGTCACACAAGACAATACAGAGGACAATAGTCATTGTCACTACATGGAGGGTAAGGGCCATTAGCCAGAGATGTGAAGGTTTGGTTCTATAGGATAAATTTGAGTGGTTGAATGTATAGCACAGTGACCATGGTTAATAATGTTACACTGCATGTGTCACGTTGATCTTACCAAGCACATGAAAGCTATATGAGATGTTAGAGTGATTGATTCATTGTATTGATATAGTAATTTTACAAAGTACGCCTATATCACGTCATTACTTCGGGTGGGGTCTGCAGCCCAAACTTGTAAACTCAACTCCTCTAGAGACCAAGGCAAGAAGAACACAAGTGCAAGGCTTTCCTGGGCTCCAGAGTAAGAGCAAAGCCAGGCTGAGCAAAATGGTGGAAACCTGCTTAAAGATAAAAAGCAAGAAGAAAACTGAGGCTGCAGCCGAATAATAAAAGGTTGGTGTAGCATTTGTGGAGCCCTTGCTTCTACTCCCCATCCTGTGAGGAAAAATCAGACGCAATTTTTAACTTTTGGCAATTTCATTTTAATACAGCTGGAAGGGAAAGAGAACGAGATATAAGACACAGCTTACGCAATTTTCTGAGCTTCATTTAAGCCTGGTCCATCTGTCCTCTAATATTAAAGCCAATTAATGTGAAAACTTACAGAAATAAGAAGGCATAATCATGGCTCCACAAGGATATGATGAAACAAATTCTGCATATGGGTAATTATTCAAGACATATAACCCCATTAGTTCTCCAAATAAAAAGGCAACGAAGAGTCAAAAATATAATAGATTAAAAGAAATGTAAGGGCTAGGGTACAGCTCAGTATTAGAACACTTGTCTAGCATGCAGAAGCATACACAAGGTGCTCAGTGCGCTCTCTCTCCTCTCCCCTCTCTCTCTCTCTCTCTCTCTCTCTCTCTCTCTCTCTCTCTCTCCCTCTCTCTCTCTCTCTCTCTCTCTCTCTCTCTCTCTCTCTCTCTCTCTCTCTCTCTCTCTCTCTCTCTCCCCCCCTCTCCCCCCCTTTCTTTTCTCTCTTTCTCTCTCTCTCTCTCTCTCTCCCTCTCTCTCTCTCTCTCTCTCTCTCTCTCTCTCTCTCTCTCTCTCTCTCTTCTCTCTCTCTCTCCCTCTCTCTCTCTCTCTCTCTCTCTCTCTCTCTCTCTCTCTCTCTCTCTCTCTCTCTCTCTCTCTCTCTCTCTCTCTCTCTCTCTCTCTCTCTCTCTCTCTCTCTCTCTCTCTCTCTCTCTCTCTCTCTCTCTCTCTCTCTCTCTCCCTCTCTTCCTCTCTCTCTCTCTCCCTCTCTCTCCTCTTTCTCCCTCTCCCCTCTCCCCTCTCCTCTCCCTCCCTCCCCCTCTCCCTCTCCCCTCTCTCCCCCTCTCCTCTCCTCCCCCTCCTCCCTCTCCCTCTCCTCTCTCTCTCTCTCTCTCTCTCTCTCTCTCTCTCTCTCTCTCTCTGTTGGTGGAGATGGAGAAAGACTTAATACATGTGCTGCTGAAGCGAGCACGAGAGAGAGATTTAATACCCGCCCATGCTGGCTACTTCTATGTCAACTTGACACAAGCTAGAACGACTTTGAAAGAGGGAACCTAATTGAGAAAATATTTCTAAAGATTGACCAGTGGGCACTATTATGCATTTTCCTGACGGGCAATTGATGTGGGAGGGCACAGCCCATGGTGAGAGGTGCTACCCTTGGCTTGGTGGTCCCAGGGACTTTAAGAAAGCAGGTAGAGCAAACCACGAATTAGCCAGTAAGAAGCACTCCTCCCCACGTGGTCTCTGCATCAGCCCCTGCCTTGCGCTCCTGCCCCAACCTTCTTCAATCTTTGGCTGTCATAAAGTGAGGTACCTGTAAAATTCGCAGGTTTCTGGGAGGCAAGGTTTTCACCGGAGATGCCTTGCTGTCTATGGGCTCTGTGCAGAGCTGAGGTCTGCGTTGTGAGCGCGACCGTCATGGCTCAGGCTCTTAATTACCAAGCTGAGGTTGTACTCAGTTTCCTCCCAATGGGTTTTCATCGATCCCTTCTCTTGTTTAGCTGCTTTTTAACTACATAAACAGAATTATTATAGGTAACACTGAGGGAACCAAGAGGTCGGAGATTTTTTAAATTTTTGCCTGCATATTAGATGCCAGTCTTTTCATCCTTCTTAGTCAGCCTTACAGTGAGTGACAAGCCACTGTTTTACTTCCTAGCTTGTTCTTGAAAGGCAACCACTCTTTTCCCAGTTTCAGAAGAAGCAGTGCCTTCTAAACAACTGTCTCTCATGGTGCTCGAGTGTCTTAACTGGATGAGACCGCAGGGACCCAAGACATAAGCGACATCTCTCACTAACTGACCAAAACCTGGGGTCGAAAACAGGAAGAAGGCAAAAGAGTGCGGCCATGTCTAAAATGCAGACCAGGCATTTGGAAAGTCTGTGAACGGTCTCTGAGCCCTCAGCTCTCCACACCGCGAAACTGCGGTGATATGAACAAGGTGAAAATGAGGCATTTTTAGTAAGAGCACCAGTGGAAGGGGAAGCTCTTGGTCCTGCCAAGACTGAAGCCCCAGTGAACGTGATTGTTCGGGGGAGGCGGCAAGGGGGGAGGATGGGGAGGGGAACACCCATAGAGAAGGGAGGGGGCGGGGAGGGGCTGGCCAGGATAGGGGGAAAGGGAATAACAATCGAAATGTAAATGAGAAATACCCACGTTAGTAAAGATGGAGAGAAAAAAAAAAGAAGAAAAAGAAAACGAGGCATTTTGTCCTCTTTGGTATCTGCACTTAACGGGGAAGTGGTGATGCGATGACTCGGTGGTGAATACGCTCTCTCAGGACTACAGAGTTAGGGTGGCTTTTTAATTGTCTGGACCGACATAATCGTTAATGTGTATCAGATTTGAGCCTCACGTTTTGCCCTGTAAACAGATGCTAAATTATCTAGATTACTTGTCTGTATTGTAATAAATGGTAATGTCTCCTTGTACCTTATTTTTAGTATTAAGAAAACAAGTACCATAATGTTTGGGGGTTAAGGACAAAATCAGGCAATAGCATCCCCATTACGATGTCCAGGCAATGGCATCGGCCCTCCCTCACTATGACGCCCCATTAGGGATGCTTGCATCTGTGAAATGATTTGTTTATGTGAAACACATTCTTTGAGCTTGATAGTTCAACCATCAGTTTGACTGTTTAGAGTATGGCTGGGCTTCAGATTAGGAGAGCCTTTAAAATGCTCAGCGATTTTATAATTCAATCAGAGAGCCTGGCAGGAGATTAATAGGAAGCATATGTGACACGGTGGCATCGCAAGCCTCTGCCATGAATGCAGAGAAGGGGACTTGCTTTGTACTGCTCCAGGCTTCCAAGGAGCAACGGTCGACGTCTGTAACACAGCAGGAGAGACCTCACAGACGAGTTTGGCTTCACAGCGCACTGTTTTATAATTAAGGCAAGAAGGGAGTCAGACTGAATTATTAGCATTATTTTATCCTCGTCCATGTATTTTCCTCATTATGATACCTGCAAGATGGTTTTAGTATTCCACCAATGAAAGCATACTTTCTATTGCAGACTTCATACACTTCTGCTGGGAGCTGACAGCCTGTCACGGTGACGTGGACAGTCTTATTTAGACTTCATTGGACCGTGAACTCGATTGTTCCGATCATATGGGTTCCCACCTGAGTTGCTTGTGGACTGCATTGCCATTAAGACAAGGAAGGAGTAGAGCAAGTGGATCAAAGACACTGGCAATGACACGTGGTCTTTAAATGGGGGGAACCTCCAAAAGAGATCTGACTGGAGAGACGCATATCAAACTCCACAGCTGTGCATTCTGTTATATATTGCTACATCTGATGCTGTTCATGTATACCATTGGTCCTATTAAATTATTTGCTTATAATGATGATTAAAAGAGAAAACATTTCTTTACGAGATTTGCGGCTGAGCTTACACACCCACACCAGTGTGTTATTTTCTTTGATTTGTTAATAAAATGTCCAAGCTTACCACATTGCTTAACATGTGAGCTTAACAATGCATGTCTGCCTGAAACCATGAAGCCCAGAGATCCCCAACTGATACAGCTTTAGCGTACAATCTGGGAAAGACATAAACTGTGACTTCTGAACCCCAACAATCTATAGACTATCACGTGCCCAGTAAGAAACTCTTTAGAAAGAAAAAAGTAATTTGGGAATGGGGAAAATGCAACCAGACTGTTTTTGAACTGGAAGTAAAGTATTTAAAATACCTACCCTTTACCTCTTCCTAATACTATCACAAACTTAAATGTGCAGTAAAGTTAAGAAACACATGGTAATACTCTCTGTTGCTCTTGATTTAATTCTAGAGTGTTAAAAGTTTTATTGAGAGGTGTCAGTTTCCAGTGTTAGTAAATGCAATCAAAACTGGATCCAGGGACTTCAACAGTGGGTTGAAGTGAGGAGTTCAGTCAGCATTTGCTGAAAGACCTACCCTGTTTTTACTGCCCTGGAAGAAGGCTAATTAGACTCATAGGGAGACTTTCTAGTTATAGGAGGCCTTGCTACACTCATCCTCTTGTTCACTCAAAGTCAGTAAGAGGTAGCCAGTTTTGTCAAATGAAAGAGCTAGACAGGTGATTAAACCACAGAAAAATACCCTCTCAGAGTTCTTAAAGGAAGCCCAGAAGTTGGAAATCAGGGTATCACCATGGTCAAGTTTGGTGAAAGCCCCCTTCTTGGTTTTCAGGTGAGCATGGTTGAGCTGCTGGATGACAGACAAAATGTGAGATTGTCCCTCATCCTTTGTGCACAGACACTAAGCCCACGGTATGGGTGGGATCCTCATGGCCTCATCTCAACCCAGTTACTCCCCATGATTCCACTTACAAACATCATCATACTGCATAGTAAAACCTTAAAAACAAAACTGGGGGAGTCTATGACACTCATTCTTATTGTGAAGCATGATAAGAGGTCAATCGTTAGGACATCTAATAGACCATGGTCCTTCTGTAGACCGGAAATCAGTAGGTAGCTCCTATTTGTTGGTGCATCCATGAATAAGAACCTAAAAGGAACATGCAAGCCACCGTGAATCCCACACACACCACTGGGGCATGCCTTGCTAGGGAATCAATGATCCCTCTTTGGAGACATCATGGTTCATGTGATTATATGATACCTGGACAAGGAAGTTGTGCCTATCCAGCCTATTAGTTCAACATTTGTGGTTTTAGGACACGGATGCCCCCACATTATGTGTGGTATTCTCAGATTAGACTCTAAAATTCATGTAGTAGTTTTGTTATAGGGCAAGCCACAAGCAGGAGTCACATCAGTTCTGAAAGTTAGAAAAGCAACCAAGAGTTGGAGCATCCAGAGCACAGCTGCTACATACAGCTCACCAGCATGCTGCCTTGGATAGCCTAGCCTACATCACATTTCGGAGGAATCCAATCTCTTCCTTGTAGGGGTACTACCTGTCATGGTCAGTCAAGTTGACTTGGCCCTCTATACAATTTAATCATGGTGTATAATATAATATGTCCCAAAGATGAAAGTTAATCATTACTTACATTAAGTTCCAATTATAATGTTTATATCATTCAATGTTATCGCTCTAAGCTTCTTTCTTCTCAGATTTTTTTTTGTCAGACTTTAGCATGAAGGTCTGGTTATCTCTTATAAGCAGTAAAATTGTAATTATTTTGATATGACCACACACACACACACACACACACACACACACACACACACACACACACACACTTTTCCCACCACTGGAAAAGAATCAAAGGCCTGGTTCTTTATGGGAGTTGTAGCCACAGATACAGCTTTGAGAAGTGAATGGATTGCTGTTGTCAGTGGTCTTTTTCATCAGGGAGTAAATGTGAATAGATTATAGGAAGATGGCAATGCCGGCGGGATGTGTACTTGCTTGGAGGAAGAAGGTCATTGTGGGCTTCCTTGTAATGGATGTATTTTGCCCTGGACCCTTCCTGCTCCCTAAGTCCATGCTTCCTGGGTACCATGAAGTCAGAGACTTGACCTTGTTATTTCCTCCCAACATGAAACTCATCCTTACAGCAGCTGAGAAACAGCAGATCCAGTCAACCACTGACTGAAAACTGGGAATCTGTGAGTTTGACTAAGTCTCTTCTTTGGAGTCCTTTCTCTCAGACTGTGTTTTATCAATACAATGGAAGAGTCTAACAGAGCAATATGCTTCTTGATCATTTAAAATAGTTCACATGAAGATAACCTAATATTCTCCCCCACAGTCTAGTAATAGCACTTTAAAAGATTCTTATTGTGAAAAATTATAGAATTATTTAGATATAAAGTTGGTTTCCAGAGAAACTTTATTAAGTAAAAGCTTTTTAGAAATGTACTCAATTACTCAAAACTCTCAAATATACTAGAAAAAGTGTGTTTTTGTTTGTATAATCTTGTCCTTGAGGTTGAACCTTTCACATTCCTGTTGTTTGCCTGTGCCCTTCCTTTTCTCGTTTTTCTGAGTCTTGCCAATGTTTCATAAATATTCTTCATCACTTCTGAGCTATAGTGGGCTTGATCAAGCTTCCTTTTGTTGATCTGCTTTCTACCCTTCTTTAATTCATTTCTTCTTTTGTAATTAATTCCTTTAGTAGTTTTCCCCTCTAATTTATAAAATTAAATGCCCAGGTCATTAAATTCTACATCATTTCTTTTCACATTTAAGATTGTAGTTATATCTCAATGGACTTCTACTGACAAGATGCCAGGGGCTACAACAGAAATTCATATTTCATAGTTCTGAACATTGAAAAGTCCAAGTTCAAAGTGAGCATGGTTATATATCATCCTATCTACAATTCCTAACTTCCAGAAACAGTTTTACTCACTTCTACTTTGAAATCAACTTTTTCACTTTCAACTTTCAGGACAGGTGCAGCATGTCATTCTGCAACTGTATTAGTCCACTTAATGTCTTTAAGTTCCATTTTACCATAATGAAAAGTTTTATTCCTTTCATAGCTAGATTATACGTGTGTGTGTGTGTGTGTGTGTGTGTGTGTGTTGTCATAGGGTTTCACTGCTATGAAGAGACACCATGACCAAGCCAACTCTTGTAAAGGAAAACATTTAATTGGGGCTGGCTTACAGTTTCAGAGGTTCAGTCCATTATCATCATGGCAGGAAGCATGACAGCATGGCAGCAGATATGGTGCTGGAGGAGCGGGAGAGTTCTACATCCTGATCTGAAGGCAAACAGGAGAAGAACGGAATTCCACACTGCATGGAGCTTGTGCATAGGAGACCTCAAAGCCTGCTCCACGGTGACATACTTCTCTAACAATGCCACACCTACTCCATCAAGCCCACACCTCCTAATAGCCACTCTCCATGGGCTAAGCATTCAAATGTATTAGTCTACTGGGCCAAAAGTATTCAAACCACCACACATGCTGTGCTTTCTTTCCCCACCTGCCCATTGACTCCCTTACCCTGTCTGCTCTGAGTGGTGCTGCAGGAAACACAGGAGTGGGGACCTCTCCTCACAGGCCGATCTCAGTTTCTTTAGATGTATACCCAGAGGCAGGATACATGGGCCAAAGGATCAGGGTTTCCTTTTCTTCACATCCTGGCTAACACAGGTTGCATCTTTCTTCAGTGATGAGAATGTGGAAAAACCAAAAAAGGTGATAAACACGCTAACCAGAGGAATTGTGACTTCATAATTTATTTTCATTTTGGGCTGATAGGAATTTTTTTGGTACAGTCTGCTAAGTTACCCTCTCCCCTTTCTTTCTTTCTTTCTTTCTTTCTTTCTTTCTTTCTTTCTTTCTTTCTTTCTTTTTTTCTTTTTTGTTTCTTTCTCTAGGCTTTTGAGCCTACAACTTGATATGTATAGCAGGCTGGTGTAAACTTGTACCAGTCTCCTGCCAGTCTCTCCCTATGGGCACAGATCATCACTGAAGGGTAAGAACTCCCTATGGGCTATCAAATGATACAGACCTTTGAACTTTGAACATTAAGGTCATGAGATAAACTGAAAGTAATTACTTCCTCGATCAGAATTATCTCCTTCCAAATCTTTACATTTTTCATTTAGAAATAACAATTAAGCATGCTCTACACACACACACACACACACACACACACACACATTCCTTATGTGTGTGTACATGCACATGTGTGTGTACATGCTCCTGTTCATGTGTGTGTCCAAGTATATGTATGAGCGTGGGGGCTAGAGGTTGATAACGCTGACTTTTGGTGACTTTCTTGACTACTCTCCACCCTAGCTTGTTTGGATGCAGAGTTTCTCACTGCACCTAGAGCTGACTGATTTGTCTTCAGGCTGATCAGTGAGTCCAAGGGACTTTGTCCCCCTCTGCCTTCCAGACATGCTGCCTCACAGGTTATTCAGGAGGTCCTGGGGCAGAACTCAGGTCCTCATGCCTACGGTCCGCTAGCACTTACAGACCAGGCTTTCTCCTGGATCCTCATCCTTCCAGAATTCATAGTACAGACTAATTTTATTTAAGGAATGATTTGTTTCATTTGACATGTGACATTGAAAATAAGAATTCACTTTATAGCTCCCTTCCTACACAATTTTATTAAAATAAATAAATAAATAAGAAAGTGTCTATTTTGACACTTTCTCTGTAGTAGCTGGAGACTTTAGGTATATTTGAAAACAATTACTTCAGATGTAACGGACACAAGTTTCCAAATGAGGATGCCCAGCAAATCTGAATGAAATAAGAACAGACGTCACTTATTAAATAAGCCCACTGGAGCTTGAGGCTGTTGGCTGGCTCATGGAGTCTGGGAGCATAGTGCATGCCAGGCATGTGCAAACATGTCCCAGAAAGAGACAGTTGCTGGAAAGATCCCCTGGTGTTCAATGTATGGAAGACCAGGTCAAAGACTTCCTCATCATTACAAACCTTCTAAGCTCCACAAAGACTTCCTGTGGAGACCAGCACCGCACTTGTGACAAATCCCCAACAGTTTATTTGTTAGATATTTTATTCAAATTGCTTCCTTCTCCTTGCAGAGTGCACAGATGAACAGCAATATCCTGTCCCCTCTGTACCTCCTAACTGCTGTTTCAGGAGATAATGACTGAGGTTAGATCTTCATTACAATGTTAGTTTGTACAGCCAGCCTTATTTATTTTTTTCTCTACCTTGCCATTGTAATAACCAGGACAAGAAGACTGACTGGAGACAAACGCATTTATTTGAGTCTACTGTTTCAAAGGCATTCATTTGTTGAAATGGTAAGAACTGCCTCACACCATCCTGGAGAGGAGAGGAGAGGAGAGGAGAGGAGAGGAGAGGAGAGGAGGAGGGAGGGAGAGGAGAGGAGAGGAGAGGAGAGGAGAGGAGGAGGAGAGGAGAGGAGAGAGAGAGGAGAGAGAGAGAGAGAGAGAGAGAGAGAGAGAGAGAGAGAGAGAGAGCCTCTGGCAGCTCATTATGTCTGAGCCACATAAAATTTAGTTATAATATTTTTAATCAATGATTTTTTAAAAGGCAACAACTCTCCCTAGGAATTGTTGTTTTCCTATTTTTCAAGCTAAATCTTGATTATCTATTCCTTGGACCTCAGGATAAATCTTATGGATGTAGCACATTTAAAAAAACCTAGATACAACTTATCAGGAATATTAACATAATAAAAAAATTTAAAATGATCAAGAGCAACTGGAGGTTGGCTCCCGTCTCAACAAAATATCAGGAAGCTATTCAAAAAAATAAGATATTAGCTGTGACTCACATCCTTGGGGTATGAGACCTGAAGAGGTCACCTCCTGTAGCCAGGCAGGAACCCCAGTGGAGCGACAGAGACACCAACCCACCCACAAAACTTTCAACCCCACATTTATCCTGTCTGCAAGAAATGCAAGCACAGGGTTTAGAACTGAGACTGAGACAATGACTGACCAATAACATACCCAACTGAGACCCATTCCGTGGGCAACCCCAATCCCTGACACTGTGAACAATACTCTGCTATGCTTGCAGACAGGAGCATGCTGTCCTCTGAGAGGCTCCATCAAGCAGCTGACTCAGACAGACACAGACACCCACAGCCAAACAGTGGATGGAGCTTGGGGACTCTTATGGAAGAATAGGAGGAAGGCTTACAGCCCCTAATGGGGATTCATAGGAAGACCAACAGAGCCAAATAACCTGGACCCTGGGGGCTCTCAGAGTTTGAAACACCAACCAAAGAACATATATGGGCTGGACCTAGGCCTCCTTGAACATATGTAGCAGATGTGCAGCTCGACCTTTATGTTGGTCCTGAACAACTGGATCAGGGGCTGTCCCAAAACCTGTTGCCTGTGTGTGGGATATGTTCTTCTATCTGGGCTGCCTTGTCTGGCCTCAGTGGGAGAGGAAGTGCCTAGCCTCACAGAGACTTAAAATGCCAGGGCCAGGGCGGGGGAGATACCTGGCAGTTGGGGGACTTGCTCAGAGGAGAAGGGAAGGAGGGGATGAGGGAAAGATTGTAGGAGGAGGTGATTGGGGGCAGGGCAATGAGTGGGATGTAAAGTGAAGAAGCAAACAATAAAATTTTAAAATAAACTCAAAAAAAGATGACAGCATTTTTAAGAACTATTTTTATTTATGTGCATCCGCGTCTGGGAGAATGTATACTACAAGCCTGCAGGTGTCACGGGAGCTCAGAATAGGGTGTCAGACCCCTACGAGCCTGTAGGTGGCTGTGAGCAGTCAGATGTTGGTGCCAGGAATCAAACTTGGATCCCTCGGGAAAGCACCAAACGCTCTGAATGACTGAGCCATCTCTCTAGCTCCAAAAGGATGAGAGCTCTTGGGGTAAGTCAATGAAATTAACAACCTAAGCCTCTAACAAGGTTTTACATTTAACAAAATTCTGAATTGTGTAGTGTTAGAAAAAGCTCTGAGTGAGACATACTCAGAGAAGGTGGCAGACGTGGCCGCCGGCACCACAGGAACGTGAGGAAAATGTGTTTTGTATAGGAAGCCAAAAGTCCAGTGGGTCGAGCTAAGAGTTTCCTTTATCAAAGGCTAGACAGAGTAAAAGAAAGGGCTGTTTACCTTTGACAAGACAACAATAAGCAAAAATGTGTGGCCAACGGAATTCCAACCCCTACAAGCTACAGACCTCCATTTGACTCACATAACGTTTCCTTACATTTACACGAGAGCTTTTCATGTGAGGAAAAGGATAGTGTTGGGGGTTGGGTCACCACACACAGTGATAATGAAAGGGGATACTGAGGACTTGAGGGGTGATGCTGGGGGATGGGAGGAGAACAAGTTAGGAGTGGAGAGTTAGCGAACACCAAGTGTGTATGGAAATGCTGTTATGAAACCAGTCACTTGTGTATTAACTTAAACATGTTACACTGAGAAGGAAAGAAAAAGAAGAGCACGGGATATGACACAATCTTCCTGTCAGGGAGTCCTCGCCTTGGGGTGGAGTCAAAAGCTATGGATGAGGAAGTGCTGTACGTTCCGGAAAACAGCAAGACAACAGGAGCCTCCAAACCACAGACACGAGTGGTGGATTCCACCGTCACCTGTGCAAGAAAAGAAGCAAATCTGTTCTGCTTTGATTTTAGCCCATTGACCGCTGTGCCGGACCCCCAACCAAGGTAGAAAAGCTGTACTGGGTGGGTGTTCATTACAGTCACAAATTAAAAACAAACTTGTACCCAGTGTTGGTGTGAAGGATGTGTACAACATATTTGGAAACGTACAAACTCGGGGTACTTGTCTTCTAAGCCCTCATTCTGAGAAGGTCTCTTAAAAATATTCCAGAAAGACACACAAGACAAGAACATGACCACATTAAGACGCCCAAAACAATGGAAGTGACTTATCACCCGTAAAAAACTAAATCATCATAATCGTGCACTAAATTTTAAGAGCCATTAGTGAAAATATAGAGAATGCCAAAGATTTCTACAGTACCTCCTGATAGCATAACACTGTGTACCAAGGTTTTGACACGCGATTCTTTCAGAGACATTCAAGACCCACACAATAGCACTTGGCCAACAGCTCATTCTGAAACTTGAATATCAGTGAAAGAAATTTAATTTAACAATAGCGAGTTAAATAGCGTTCTTTTCCAAGCAAAAGGATGGGGTAGAATTTCTGTACAAATATACCATCCGCATCACGGTCCACTACAGAGAAGGAGGCCATCAAGCAGATGCTGTGGTTCCCAAGCTGTGGGTCGAGACCCATTTCAGGGTTGCATATTAGATACTCTGTGTATCAGATATTTACATTATGATTCATAACAATTACAGTTGTGACCTAGAAACAGAGTAGTTTTTTGGTTGGGGGTCACCACAGGATGAGGAACTGTGTTAAAGGGTCATAGCATTAGGAAGGTCGAGAACCACTGTCAGAGAGAATTTCCTTGGCAGGGTTATAATCTGAAGCCAGAAGTGAGATCTACATTGTCATTTATAAAAATCTCTTGAGAATTATGAGAGCTACCTGTATGTACTTCTGCAAATATAAATTAATAATTTGTTCTGCTTCTTGGATATTGCCTGTTGATTCGGCCAAGGCTTTACAACACTAGAATCTCTCCCACCTTGCTACCAGAATACTAATTCCACAGAATCTTTCCCAATTTTCAATGCTGCCTTTCCCTCACTGCCCTCTTTGTACAAAAGCCCTTATCCAGGAGATTAACAGCTCTTAGAAACCTTTTGCAGAATTCTTTGCTGGCCTTTATGTGTTTCTATGTGTATGAACACACATGTTCTTCTTGGTTGTATTTGTTGAGTGTAAGCTAGGAATGACAGTTTAATGGTTTCCATCCTCAACCTTCAGCTTGATTTAACAGTTGTCTAAAACATAGGCTATACACATTAAGAACTCATGTTGCACATCATGGACATCCAATTTTGTCAATTAAAGAACAATAATTCTTGAAGAATGAAGACGTCTTAGTATCTTTAGAAGGCAATCGAGTTTATAAGTACGTTCCTCTTGGCCTGGGTTCTTAATTCTAATGCTCCTTGAGAGTGACTTCCCGGTGCTTTTATTTTTAGTGTGTATTCACACTGCCTTCTTCCCTTCGTGGCCTTCAGAGATGTGCTTTTTTGTGGCAGCTTTATTTCCAAGAAGTGACATCAACATTACTAAACACTTTCAAAGTGATGCTTGTGGTTTTAGACACTTGCAGGAGGGAAAACATTAATGCCTCTCGATCTCACAGCTGAATCCCAAAAGGAATAAAATATCCAGTTATCCAGGCTTAGAAGAGAGGCTTCTCTGTCCGCTACAGCACCCGTTTAGAAGTTGCAGATTCTCTTTCTAAAATATCACTTAGTTAGAAATATGAGGCATGTATAAACATCTTAGCGAAAGCAATAACAATAAGCTGACCAAATGTTTAGCTGATTTAATTGTTATTATAAAGAGGGTAAAGCTCTCCCTTTGCTGCAGACACACCTTCCTCCTCAACTAGCAGCAGTGATCATTACGTTCCTGTTTGCTTGTTTTCCTTTGCTTTGTAAATAAGTTTTGTTTTTTGCCATGGGAGCTCATTCAATATTTATTAAGCATGTTAATATTTGAAGCAACTCATCACTTTATAAATTCTGGTGGGAGAACCTTGTCAAACTTGTTGAACATTACGATGATTTATCATATTTGATAGTGCCTGAGAACAATAAAACCTACTAATTCTATTGTGGGGATGGTGTATGCCATGGAGAACAACTCATTAAGCACAAATTGGACAGATTGCACCCCAGCCCTGCTTAATTGGACAGAAATTATTTGAATTCATTCAACTTTCATACTTACTTCTTTAAGAATGAAATTACATGTACTGCTCCTATTTAAGTGGTGTTACCTTCTGCCGAAATATTTGAATATCCATCGAAGGAACAGTTCCCACTGGAAACACAACTCAGATTTTTTAAGCTAAACTAAATCGTTTTTCTACTGAAACTGGGAAGCAAAGAGTAAAGAGAAAGTTGTTGGTGGCGTTCATGGCACAGTCTCTCAACCTTTTACTTGCCTTGGTGTGGGTATGAGCCTCCAGGACCGGAAGGAGGTGGCTGATTTCCTCTCAATGTCTTTAACGAGGGATCTTTATTCTGAGAGGATCTTGATGAGCAAAGAAAGTTTCTGGAAGATGTGATCACGGGAATCGCATCAACACAGCGTCTCACGCCATTCAGGGCCTTGCCCTTCCACTCTAGGATTGATTTAAATGAATTTCTTACGGATCCTCTACTGACCCACGAAACTGGCAAATGTGCCGGTGTGCAAAGCCGGAGCTGTTCCACCAGCTCCACGTCTCGGCGCTCATTCTGACTGCTGGAAAGCGATCTGCAGGGGTCTGAGCAGCCTTCCGAAATCTCCTCACTGTCTCCCGCCTTCCGGCGGATATGAAGTTTGTTTTATTGAAAATTTCTCTGTTCTTATCCTAACTTTTATACATCTATTTTTCTACTAAGGCTGTTTAGTACTTGAAGTCAAAACTTACTTAGTATTTAATTTTTCCTCTAATTTGTCTCGACTCTTATTTAGTGTGCTGCTTAGCTAGAAAATAGAAAATAGGAGAAGAGGAGGGTCCTGGGAGTTACTGAAGAAGTGGCAAGAGTAGATCCACAAATTTCAGTATGATAATAATTGATAATAATGATGATAATATAAATAATAATATAATTTTGTATGTCCTCTAGTTCACTGTTTTGAGTAGCCCCTTTCTTTTTTTTTTTTTTTTTTTTTATTTTATTATTAACTTGAGTATTTCTTATATACATTTCGAATTCCCTTTCCCAGTTTCGGGCAACCTTCCCCCCCCCTTCCTTATGGGTGTTCCTCCCCACCTCCCCCCATTGCCGGCCCTCCTGACAGTCTAGTTCACAGTTCAGTCTTAGCAGGACCCAGGGCTTCCCTTCCACTGGTGCTTTACTAGGATATTCATTGCAACCCACGAGGTCAGAGTCCAGGGTCAGTCCATGTATAGTCTTTAGGGTAGTGGCTTAGTCCCTGGAAGCTCTGGTTGGTTGGCAAATGGGGTCTCGAGCCCTTCAAGCTCTTCCAGTTTTTCTCTGATTCCTTCAACGGGGTCCTGTTCTCAAGTGGTTTGCTGCTGGCATTCGCCTCTGTATTTGCTGTATTCTGGCTGTGTCTCTCAGAGCGATATGACATTTTGATCATCCGGTTTGAGTTTCATTTGTTCTAGGTCTAGGGTAATTCAAGCATTTGGGCTAAAATGAATACATACCATGTATGTCTTTCTGTGATTGGGTTAGCACCAGGATGATATTTTCCAGTTCCAACCATTTGCCTACAGAATTTCATAAAGTCATTGTTTTTGATAGCTGAGTAATATTCCATTGTGTAGATGTACCACATTTTCTGTATCCATTCCTCTGTTGAAGGGCATCTGGGTTCTTTCCAGCTTCTGGCTATTATAAATAAGGGCTGCGATGAAATAATGGAGCAGATTTGGGGCATCTTTGGGTATATGCCCAGGAGAGGTATAGCTTGATCCCTCAGGCAGTTCAATGTCCAATTTTCTGAGGAACCTCCAGACTGTTTCCAGAATGGTTGATCTGCAACCCCACCAACAATGGAGGAGTACATCCTCGCCACATTTGCTGTCAGTTTTTGATCCTCACTGGTGTGAGGTGAAATCTCAATTTGCATTTCCTTTATGACTAACGGTTGAACATTTCTTTAGGTGTTTCTCGCCATTCGAGTAGCCCCTTTCTTTTTTACTTTCATAAAGTTCACCCCTAAAGCAAAGAGTTCCATCAACAAATTCAAACAGATTTAGAGGAGAGGTACATATTAGGTGTTTCCCTTTATAAAATTAAAAGTAGTAATTAAGGCAATAGTAGCTTAATACTCTGACAGCAGATTACTGAGATAGTGAGTCAGGTTTTGCAGGATTGGCTAAGCTAGAGAGGAAACAGTGTCCAGATGTGATTGCTGTGACCTTGGGCAACAGGGCATTAAGACAACTAACGTAAAAGATATAGTGACCTGTCGGTTTTGCTTTTTACAGCTTCTTGCTCAATTAAGTCTTCAAAATGCAAGGTCATTTAAAAAAAAGGTTCTTTCTAACCTGAATAATGTGGAGGTAAATAGTGAATTATTGATAAAAAAAAATGGGCACACGCTGTGGTGAGGTTATCCTTTCCACCAACTCATGACAACACACACACACACACACACACACACACACCATACAAACATGGGAGGGGGGTGGAACCTGAATAATGTAATAATGATGATGATGGTGATGATGATGGTGATGATGATGCTGATGATGATGTAAGCTCACGCATCTCTGATAAATGAATGCAATAGGAGAGTGGTACTGTATTCTGTAATGAACCCAACTGAATTTAAGTGTCTGAGTATCAGCCGTGATGTTGCTTCCTTCAGTAACAAATTAATTATAATTACTACCTCTTTGAATCTCATCCGTTCTTAAACATTCACCCTCACACCACACGACTAGATTACAGCTCTTCTTTTCACTTTAAAATAAACCTCTTGTACATGTTTTTTAAAGTCAGCCTCTAGTGTGATCTCAAAGATCAAGGCGAAACCCCACACTCCCCACTAGTGATCAAAGTTTGATGACCTCCAAATAAGAGAAAACACAATAAGTGGACTTCAGATCACAAGAACAAAAAAAATGCCCAGAAGCTACACAAGCCACTGCTGGTGTTCTTTACTTACGATGCTTTTTATGGGGGAAGAATAAAGCACAAGCTGTCAAGAGGCAGCAACTTCCAATTCCTTGGTCTGAAGCCTCGTCTGAGGAACCAAACAAATAGGTTACGTATGTACTCAGGAGAAAAGATGTAAAACCGGGCAGGGTGGGGTAAGCCTCAAGGAATAAGATTTGAAGAGCAAAATAAAACAACAGGTCAGAAGCCAGGGATTCAGACTTGGGGTTAGTAATCACACGATTCTCCATGTACCGAGCATTGTCAGAGTCTGGGGAAAGGGGTTCCTTACAGTCCTATTAGTGATGGGGACAGGGCACTTTGATAGGTGTTTGTGTATACAATATCTATGATACGATGTTTGCCCTATGAAGCGTATTCTTTGTCCTTATATTGGATAAAACTTCCTGTGCTTCACAGAATTACCTGATCACTACAAGTTAGCCGAGTCTTCACTGAGACTCCTTAATTTAAAAAAAAATATCAAAAATGCCAGACAGGAACCTTTGCTAATTAAACATTTTCAGTTTTCTTCATCTGTACCAAGAGTGGCAATGCAGGGCATTTTTTTACTCACTAAAGACAATAGATTTTTAAACTGTTCTTTAAAGTAAGCTGTAAAACAGAACCGAAGAAGCCGCTCTTTTCTTTCAATGAACGTCTACCTTGGAAAGCTCTGTGTGTGCTTCATAAATATGGCTTTAGATGCATTCCACTGCCACCACCACCACCACCAGCATCACCTGATTTCTGTCAAGGGTAAAATAGTTCATAAAATGTGAGCTACATTACTTCCCACTCAGAGTGTAGTTCCTATCTCTGATCTCCGTTTCACAATCCCAGTGTCCTCAACTCCTTCCAGTGTAGCACATATAATGCCGTAGCCTGATCCGCAACCCTTCACACTTATACATTGAAGAAAAGACTCATTTGGACATGTGAGAAATGCTCCCCTCTCTTTTGACCTCTCAAAGCCAATCATAGACTCCCCCAGACTTTAGTAGTTCATCTGTCTCACTGTGCCAAACTTTTGGATTTTTACTCATCCTTTCAGACTTAATTTTCCAGCGAGTGTCATCTTCTTGCCATGTGGTCTCCAGGGCACTTACCAATGGGCTTGTAGCTAATCTCTCTGAAGAGAACCTCATACCTCAGTAGAACATGAGTGTCTTAATCCAAGAATCCTTGTCTTGATCACACTAGTATTCCTCAGATACATGATGCAAATGTTAGCCACGGTGGTTTCCAATAATCTTTTCCTGAACTTAATTAAGTAGAAAATACTTATCAGTTTTAAAATATTGTCTAAACTTCTCCATTATTTAAAAGTAATAATGTATCCTTAAGTACACTTACTTAATGAAACTGTGGAGAAAGACACCCAAACTGTTCTCAGGGCTGATGGTCAAGTGAAGTGGAAGAGACCACACCTTAACTCCTCTTTAGAAAAACGATATTGATATGAAGTAAACTGTGTTTGGGGGCTGGGAAGATTGCTCAGTGTGTAAAAGCACTCTTACCACATGAGCACATGCATCTGGGTTCACAGCCCATAATGCACATAGAGCTAGACACCATAGCTAGAACTCTGATAATCCTGTGCTCCTATAGTGAGCAGAGAGGTAGAAACAGGTGAATCTTAGAGTTCACAGACCTGCTGGGCTTCCATACTCAGCAGTGGTGAGCAAGAGACTCTGTATCCAAAACTGTGGAGACTCATACCCGAGATTGTCCTCTGATCTCCACACATGTGGCAGGGCACGCACAAGCCTATGACTACCACCTCAGGTACCACCAATGCAGTGTCCACAGAGCTGTGTTAAAAACTTATCTTCCCAATCAAAGAGATAAAATGACCTAAATCGTTTTTAAGAACTTTGTGCTTCTTTTTTTTTTTCATAAATAAGACAGGAAGTGAAAGGAAGCTGGGAAAACTGGTCTGGTTTTGCTTCGGAAGCAGCTAAACGGTATTCAGAATTCGGTTCTATATAAATCTGACGCCACTGTTATTTTCCCACCCCCTTATGAAATTTCTTGTGCTCACATTCAAATATTCACGATGCTAATGTCTTGGTACTAAAATGAAACAGCATCCAGGGACCAACTCTTCATTCTGTGTTCCTCTACCATGAAATTCATCTACTGTCACTGAATTATGAGGACCTTAATTATGGGAGGTGCAATGTGGCTTGCTCTTATGACTCCTTGACAGGGTTTTAATGTGAAGCCAGAAGTGAGAGCTAAACACAATTTGAGCCTCTCCTCTACACAATTATTTACCAAATAAAATCTCTTGAGACTAGTGAGAACTATGGGTCTATCCTCTTGGATACACAAATTAATAATTAGTGCTGAACTGCGAAAATAGCAGCCATCAATAAACACGTACAGGAACCAAACTGCGTATAAAGGTGAAATGATAATTCTTTTCAGATAAATCCTTTGCTCGTGATCAGACAAATGGGAATTGTTTTTATTACATAGTTTATGTTCCTGTCTTATAATTTTATTTTGGATACATGGAATCTTTGTATGTGGATGCTTGTAAAATAAAAAAAAAATATGCATGGCTATGCTCACTTAAAAATCAGTATATGTTGTTGAAGGCAAATTTTTTTCTTGCTTTGTGTTTATTTAGGATGCTTGTTAGCACCCATTCAGAGCCTGCCCCACACATAGCCCTTACATATACAGTCACCAAACTAGATAAGATGGATGAAGCTAAGTGAAGGATGACAGGAACCGGATGTAGATCTCTCCTGAGAGACACACCCAAAATACAGCAAATACATAGCGAATGCCAGCAGCAATCCACTGAACTGAGAACGGGACCCCCGTTGAAGGAATCAGAGAAAGGACTGAAAGAGCTTGAAGGGGCTCGAGACCCCATATGAACAACAATGCCAACCAACCAGAGCTTCCAGGGACTAAGCCACTACCCAAAGACTATATACATGGACTGACCCTGGGCTCCGACCTCATAGGTAGCAATGAATATCCTAGTAAGAGCACCAGTGGAAGGGGGAGCCCTGGATCCTGCTAAGACTAAACCCCCAGTGAATGTGATTGTTGGGGGGAGGGCGGTAATGGGGGAGGATGGGGAGGGGAACACCCATAGAGAAGGGGAGGGGGGGTTAGGGGGATGTTGGCCCGGAATCCGGGAAAGGGAATAACAATCGAAATGTAAATAAGAAATACCCAAGATAATAAAGATGGAAAAACAAAAACAAAAACAAAACAAAAAAGGATGCTTGTTAGCTTTCAGTTTAAAGACGCTCGTATTACTTTAATATTTGATGCTTCCTTGTGAGCTTTCCACTTGGGTGTGGCTCCATGTCCTTCCCATAAGCACAAAGAATGGAGTATGCTGTTGTCTAATGGTCGATTCACCAAAAGAGCATCTTCACTTTTATGGACAGATTTCCCCGAGGAGAACAACCTGGATAGCATCCTACTGTCATTTATAAATAGGTTTGCCCATGCAGCACAGGGGAAGCAAGGACGGCCTCATGGACCTGCAGCCTTCGACACTGCACAGTATCATTTTGTACTGAGTCCCCAGACTGTGGCGCTAAGTCTGTCAAAGGGTAAATGTGTATTTATTTCCTCAACACTAAAATCAAGTGTCGGACACTTTCCTCTTTTAATGATATCCCCAAATAGTTTTGGTGTATTTTGTTTTAATTTGAGCAATGATTCTGTAGTATCCCCATGAAAACCACAGAGAGGAACAGCTAAGGCCAAGTAGAGTTGGCAGTAGGGGGGAGATGCTGACAAGACAGAGATGCACCTGGGGCTAATAAAGACCTTGTTATCAGCCAGATGACCTAGGGTGTGAGGATTCCTCTGCACTCCTCTATTCCAGAATGTTCCTCAAACCTTGCAGAAAGTCACATAGAGTCCCATTTAGGAATCCCTTCTTTATTTATTATCAGCATGGTGGCCAGCTCTGGTTCTGTGCATTAACCATGGCCCTGGCATTTCCTTACAGTGGGACCAAGGGCCTCTCCTCCCATTGATGCCCGACAAAGCCATCCTCCTCTGCTACATATGTGGATAGAGACATGGGTCATTCCATGTGTACTCTTTGGTTGATGGTTTAGTCCCTGGGAGCTCTGGGGACTCTGTTTGGTTGATGTTGTTCTTCCTATGGGGTTGCAAACCCCTTCAGGTCCTTTAGTCTTTTCTCTAGCTCCTCCATTGGGGACCCTGTTCTCAGTTCAATGGTTGGCTGCACACATCCACCTCTGTATTTGTCAGCTCTGGCAGAGTCTCTCAGGAGACAGCTATAACAGGCAACCTGGCATCAGCAATAGTGAGTGGGTTTGGTGGCTCTATATAGGATGGATCCCCAGGTGGGACGGTCTCTGGATGTCCTTTCCTTCAGTCTTTGCTCCACACTTTGTCTCTGTATTTTCTCCTGTGAGTATTTTTGTTCCCCCCTTCTAAGAAGGATTGAAGCATCCACACTTTGGTCATCCTTCTTCTTGAGCTTCATGTGGTCTGTGAATTGTATCTTGGGTATTCTAAGCTTTTGGGCTAATATCCACTTATCAGTGAGTGCATACCATGTGTGCTCTTTCGTGATTGGGTTACCTCACTCAGGATGATTTTTTCTAGTTCCATCCATTTGCCTATGAATTTCATGAAGTCATTATTTTTGATAGCTGAGTAATACTCCATTGTGTAAATGGACCACATTTTCTGTATGCATTCCTCTGTTGAAAGACATCTGGGTTCTTTCCAGCTTCTGGCTATTATAAATAAGGCTGCTATGAACATAGTGGAGCATGAGTCCTTGTTTATCTTTTCACTGACTTATCTTTGTGAGGCCGTTTCTCACTATGCAGCCCTGGCATGGTCCCTATTTCGACCATCAAGGTCTTGATCTCACAGTGATCTGCTTGCCTTTCCTCTGGAGTGCTGGGACTAAAGGTGTGCACCACCACCATGTCAAGCTCAAAACATGACTTTAACTCACGTACACTTTCCCTCCTTATCCACGGCTTTTTATCAGATTCATGAAAAATACCAAGTGTAGCCATGCGTGCTGAACCACAGAACGACTGGAAGTTTAAGCTTCAGAGCTCCTTCCAGGTCAACACAGGTAAGATACTGAGACCCATTTCAAAGAAATAAAAACGAAAAAAAATCAATTAAAAATAAATTGACACCAGGGTTTTATTTGATGACTTCCAGATAATTGACTATTGTGATGCCTCTTGGGTATATCTACCTTTGCTTGATCACCTTTCACAGCCCCTGAACTTTGAACCCCCATTATTCCCAGTGATTTTTATGTGGTCTAGGCTCTACGTTCGTTGCTGCTTCTGAGAACAGAGGCGCGATAGTTGACCCAAGCAGAGGCTAGAGGCTATCATTACCCTGGCTTGTACCATTGAATTTACTACATGGAGCTTTAAGTATCTTCCTTCCCTCTGATATCACTCGCCATCATATTTTTAAGTGCCAGCCACTCTATCCTGCCTAACGACAAGTAGGTGTCAAAATCCATATATTGAGCATATGCAAAAATGATGAGAATATGTTGATGTGAATATTTGAAACGCCGACCTATCCAGTGCTTACCGTGTGCGTGTGCACTAAGTGGAATCAAATGGCTTTCCCTAACTTTTCCTATTTTCTCACTATTCACTTATTAATCGATCCATATAAACCTATCAAAGGCACTGGATGTGTGCTCTGCACGTTGTTACAGTGAATTAATGACTCATCGTTCTATACTAGGACATTCACAAAATGTTTACATTCACTTCTAAAATATATAAAATGTGATCTCAATCAGTTAACAGATCTGACTAAACAATTGGAAATATAATTTTAAATCTTTGTTAGACTGTATGTTTCAATGTATTTTGAATCATCTCTTATTTTAAAACTACTTACAATAACCCAGTATGCATTTTAGCCCTTGAATTTAACTCTCCCTTCAAATTTATTTACATTTACTATACAAAACATGCTAATAAGAGGACTGTTTTAGAAAAAGTAAGGGAGGGGAGTTAATGCCCTGTCTTTAAGAATAAGTAAAATTTGAACTTTTTGAAAGAAAGCTCTAACAAGTCTTTCTCACCCACAAGTGGTATTGGATAAATATTGTTCCTAGTCACTACCATTCATGGGCAGTCAGTCATTTATATGTTATCAGAACCGTTCTTCAGCCATCATAGAAACGAACAAAACCAGTTAGGATTCTGGTGTGTGCACACAGCCTTGCTGGGCTGCTGGGCTGCTGGGCTGCTGTGCTGCTGTGCTGCTGGGCTGCTGGGCTGCTGGTGTGGGCACAGCCTTGTCCAGCTGCTCCACCTCATCACTGAGGAACAGAGACTCTGCACTTGGCATTTTCTACTCCAGAACTTTTGCAAAGTTCACTTTTTGCTTCAGGTGACTATTTTACCTATTTTCTGCTTCAGGGGCTATAAAAAAAAAAGTCAACCTATGTCCAATACGTTTCTGTGGAGGAGGATCGCTAAACAGTAAAGTAACACACTTCAGACAAATGACACATAAGGACTCCAACCAAGATCAGAATGCCAATTAATTGGTTAATAAGTTATTTATAACCAATTATCTTTATGTAGCTACCACATGAACTATAAAACTCCAGTGTTTGAGACATAAAATGGTATATATCCATATTCTAATAATAAATAGCGTGTATTATCCTAAGAAAATGGTGGCATTTATAGTAACAGTTTGCCCTTGCTTTCCAAATAACCTTTGTGATTGTGCTAACATGGATAACAAACTCTAAAGGTCTAGAGAGAGTCTACTGTCTATGGACTACGGCTGTCTCTCTTTTCCCATGGCAACGAATAATGATTCAATACCCAATGTGTCAATAATCTTGCAGATTTACTTTCCACCTCTCCTTAATCTATTATTAACTAATATAAGCCAATGGGTCAATAAATAATGCCACCCATTTTGTTTGAAGAAATCCTTTGGAATATTATGTGGAAGACATGTTTGAAGTAACGATAAATGTTGGAGGTCTTCAAAATTCAAACCGGTGGTGAAGGACACCAAATTAAAAATTAAAATCAGTTACTCAAAATTCACACCCGTCGTGAAGAAGAAAATCAAATTTAAAGTGAAACTGAGGCAGAACCCTGGAAGAGCACCATCGTCGGAATCGAGGTATTGACAGGAGACCATTTATCTTTTAAAAATTTGTAATGTCTTTAACAATTATAACCTCAGTTTGCTCCATCATTTGGTTTAATTTATCATATGCCACAGGGAAGCCACCAAGAGGGGATTGTTCCCCACACCAGGGGAAGAGCGCCACCTGGCGAAGCTTTGTCAGAGTCCTTTCTACATTGTATCAGAGCTCTCATTGAGTTGGGCTACCCAAACTTGTACTGGAAAAGACTAGTCTGCCATCCATCCCGTGCAACCAACATAGTTAGAGGGTCTCCGGAGAGTGCACACGGGTCTCACATAAGTAGGCAATGGCGAAATAAATAACATGAATCGATACGTTAGGTTTTACAGCACCATAGTATGGTATGTATGTAGCTCACATTGTAACATGTTTCACATTTCCAGCCTGTCTGATTTGACTGTGTCATTTGAACACCTTTGCCACGTGACCTTTGTTGTTTCAGGTTTTTTTTCCTTCATAAAGTAAAAGCCCCCTCCTTGAGAAGTCTGGGGTTTTAGATGTTTGGAACAAGAGGGTTTGCAGTTCTAAGGATTTGAAGTACAGGGAGTCTTGAAACAACGTTTCCTTGAGAAATCAATAGAAGATGTTGCAAAGTGAACTCGCATCACCTCCTCATCTGTTTTCTCTACTTGGAGTCTTACTCGGAAAATCTGCTGTTCCACAGCCTGAAGGAGATGCTCTGTCTCTTTCAAAAGAGTTGCAGATGAAGGGAGAGGTTAATTGGATATTAGTAGATACCTCGGAATGACATTTGACATCAATTTGGGCCTCCAAAGGCTATAGAGGGAGGGATACAGATGTCAGTTTCCTTCTGAGAGAGAGCGATGCTTGAGCTAGGAAATACACCATGCCAGTGGTATTTTACATTGTGTAAGGCTTTCAAAATGAAATCACCCAGTGATGTTAAGTATCGCTTGAGCTGGAAATGGAGTGACTTTATATTAGTGTCATCCTTGCCAGGAAAACTTAAATAGCACAGAGAAACTTAAGTTTTAGCTTTAATTTACACTGTGTGAATTCTTTAAAAATTCTGATGCTGCTGATTTAATATGAAAATCAAATATTACCAGCCACCATGTGGACGCTCTACACAGAAACTCTTTACTGGGCTATTCTTCCCTGTCCTGTTCAACTGTTCAAGTCACAACTTCAGATAGACTTATTTTTTTTCCCTCTCTTAATTTTTTTGCGAGAAAGTCTAAAAATACAAAAATTTGGTGACAGCATTCACAGGATGCTCCTTATGGTTACACCAAATATCTTTGTTTAGGAAACTAATAAAATTGGTCATATAAAGAGGAAATGAGATTTTTTAATGCAAAATGAAGCTGACAGTGCTCTTCTATTACCAGGGTCTTATTAGGGAAAAATTCTCTGACATCTGTTTATCCCCTGCAGCCAACCTTGTATTCAGAATACAGTAATTGATTCACAGTATCCACTGGGGATCTAACTGCCTCACTTTTCCACACCGCACTACACAGGTATCTCGGCAGCTAATTCTGAATGTGCATCTACATCGTTATCTCCTGGTGAACTGTGACCCTAAACACTTTGGAGGCCCAGATGAAAGTACTTCCTCCACCCTCCAGTGCTAGGGGTGTAGCGGATTCTGCAGCATGGCAATTCACACAGGACATCCAATCAGAAGCAACCCCTTTGAAGCCCTTCTCAGCTGGGAGACCATGAATGATTCATAGCTTCTCCACACAGACTAAAGAGGGGAGAGCAAAGCTAGTGTGTATTATTCAGGACTGCATCCTCAATAAGTCTCCATGTTCAGCAAATTGCTACAATGTTTCTTTTTCTTTTTTTTTTTCCCTTAGTCCTTACTTCCACACCACATATCTTTTGTGTACAAGTTTTAACAAAGAAAGGTTATCTGTTTAAGCAAACTTGTTGATTGGGTTGTCCCCCTGTCCCATACTGGATGTTAGTATGGTCACGGATTTAAGGCAAAGGAAGTATCTGGAAGGGATTACATGTTCCAAGGAAGGTGCTAAGGGCCTACCTTCACAGCTAACTTATAGAGTGTTTTGGGTGCCAACATCACAGGTGTATTTTCTTTTTACATTATTGAGGTTAAAATATTAATTTCCCAGTATGTCCTTGTGAACAAAGCTCATTTTGAAACATTAGATATAAATTGAATCAAATCTTGTAGCCCTTGGAAAAAAAGTATTCTTTGTTAGGACTGCTGTGCTGTCTAGGAAGCCTGAGAAGACTTTTCTCACAGCAACCGCACAGAGCAACCATAGTGATAACGATTACTAAGCACCTTCCCAGAAACCAGGATTCTGCAGACACAATAACTGGATATTACCCCCCGAAGAAACATCACTTCCAGCGGCTTCATTATTAAGCAAGCAGGATTTTCCCTGTGTCATCATTCACAGAGGTTTTAACTTCCAGAATGAAATATAAGCACCAGGAGAAAACCCTAGAAGCCCTACCTAAGAGGGGACAGTCACTCAACCTCCCAGATGTACTGTGCTAGAAATAGCAATTTCCTTTCGCTTGTCATTGAATCCATCCATCTGATGTGGGTGTTTAGGTCTGTAATCTCAGCATTTCCAAAACATTTTCCAGTCATTCTAACTTTTAGAGTGTATTAAATTCTCATATATATAATCACACACACATACATATATATTGAATATATATTTAATATATATTCAAAATAAAACAGGGCGAGAGTTTCTTAGCATTTAACCCCAAAATGATATTTGGAAGTACCATGATAATTTGAAATTCATGCAGAAAAGTTCTAAAACCAAACATCGTGTGATATGAATAACAAGTGTGATTAAAAGATGAAACATCGTTTTGCAAGGCATCTAATCAGGTGTTTTCACACAGCATTGTTTTTTCAAAAACGTTCCCTAAAAAAATAAATACACACGCAGGGTTCCATCCACTTTTGATCACCTTGAATTGTTTTCCTTTGGCCCAGTTTCCCGAGTGAGCTACCTGATTTGCTGACTGCTGGAGCTGATTGACAGGTATGGTGACAAAATGCAAATGATATGCAAATGAACACATTAGACTGGCTCTTTGCAAGTGCAATTGCCACCATGGTACTTTATAACAATGGACCTCTCTCTACCTCCATGACTTAGAAGTGATTTCTACCAATTCTAAAGGTTCAGGCTTCATCATGCTATTTAAAAATCATAATGCACCATGGTTACGAGTCATGGGAACAATTTCAACATATAGATATCTGTATTCACAACTATATCTTCTATTATTCTCATTTTTATCACTGTACCTCTAGCTGTATTTTGTATTCATTGCTCATGATACTACCTAAAAATGTGGTCACAAATGTGGACCTGTTAGTATTAATATATGTCTGCATATTGGATATATTAATAGAATCTCTTCATTTTGACTATAATACTTCTCGATGCATTTGTCCTTTATGTTTTCTATGACTTCCTGTAGTTTGTTGGTTTTAAGGGTATCCGTGACTGCTTGAAGTGATTGCTTTATCATAGAAAGTTTAAAGTTCTTTGTTCTTTTCTTTTATTGGGTATTTTGTTTATTTACATTTCAAATGTTATCCCCTTTCACAGTTTCCCCTCTGAAAAACTCCCATCCCATTTCCACCCCCTACCTCCCTGAGGGTGTTCCCCTACCCACTCCCTCCTGCCTCCCTGCCCTAGCATTGATAAATATTGTTATTTCCTTTGATTTGAGGTTTTTGTAGATCTTCATATGCTGCATACATGGGATGGTGTCCTGGGTGACCTGAAGGTTTTATGAAGCTTTGAGTCCTATGCGATTATTACGGACAATGTTGATAGTATGATTTTGCCTCTTTAGTATTTGAATTTTTCACAGTATTGAAGCAAAGCATACACTGTGAAAATAGGCACATTAGACATATGAATCATGAGGGGTGTGGTCTATAAATTGTACCTTACTGTCTATGGGATGCCAATTACACTTTTGAAACCTTTGAAGTGTCATATGGATCTGTCCTGCATGCAGATCCATGTCTTGTGATATGGGGGATGATTATAGGTTGTTTCAGATCTCAGGCTTTCATTCAGAAGAGTACAATCAGTTTCATACACGTGAGTTCAGAGTTGAGTACCTACATCCATGAACAACTTTACATAGTGCTTTCCCAATTTCTCTCTCTACGTAACCTTCTCAATAACGCTCAGTTCCTGGGACTCAACAGTTTAGTCTTATATCACCTACATGTAACCACATGGTTTAGCATGTCTATCTATGATAGAACAGGCAGAGAAGGAACGGATGAGATAGGTCCATTCTTTCCTCCCCTTACTCAATAAGCCCATTGAATTTCGAGAAAAAGTCTTTCTTCAGAGTAATGCTCCTGTAGGCTCCTGATTCCAGCCCCTGACACTCAGGCAAAGGGTCTTAAGGGTCTAGAGATAGCTAACTATAGAAAAGAAAGCAATGGTGGGATAAGCGAGTCTCACTTCCTTTTGGTCTTGAATACTGTTTTCTTATTTCCAGGGTATAACTGAGGGCAAACATGGAGCTCTTTCCTGCACTGTCTGACTCTCTTCCACAGAGCTTGAGAAATACAGGAAGAATGAAGGAGGGTAGACTCATGCTGGCGTCACAGTACTTTAAGCCTACCCTCGTCCTACAAACCACCTACACAGTCTCAAAATCTTTAATAAGCTTCCTCGTGTATCCTGTTTGGGTTTTGTGTCTTGATCAGAAGTGACTGGATCAGGTGCGTTTAACTCAACTTACCTGTAACTAGAACTCTATTTCTTTATTTGTTCATTTCTAAGATACTCTTGTTGTGTAGCTCCTGCTGAGTTTGAACTTCAGTGTTCTGCTTCTTCCTCTCTATTGCTGGATTAAAGTAGGCCACACATTATACTAAGCTTTTATAATTATTATAAACTAAAGGAAATCTCTAATATCAGTTCTGAGGAAATAAATTGGATTCCTTATCTAGAATGAGAATTTCGGGTAACTGGCCATTCAAGTTACACTTTATAAACAATTCCACCTTTGACGCCACCCATGAAAGTGGCACAAAGTCAAGGAAAATGTAGGAAAATGACCGTGAGGAATGGTATACTCTGCATGAAACTAAAGTGGTGCGAGGGCTGGCGTCTAGAAAGTTAAATCAGCCTCTTGTCCAGCAGAACAAATTAAGAGAGGCAGTTCTTGATTGGCCTCAGCTTTGAATGAAGGAATACATTAAAGATGACCTCAGTCCATTACTACATTGTCATAAGAGCAAAACCAACAGACAAGTTCTTGCTCTAAGTATAGAGGTCACTCAAGCACTGCTTCAGTTAGGCAAGTTCTAAGAGGTAGAGACTAGAGAGAGCAATGTTTTGCCAAAGAGAGAGGGAAAACGCTAATCTAAACCTTTCTACAAATCTGGCTATTGATCCAGCCGGAGTATCTGGAGCACGTGGCTACTTGTCCTTATGGAGGTTATTTTCTCCCACTTCTGTATGTTCCTGAAGATGATGAAGAGTTTTGCAACTCTGGATATTTGGATATGTGTTATTTCTTTAGGAGATGGGATGATACAATTTAGAGCTGGATAACAAAAAAATGAGGGATGGCATGGGAGGTGGGTTCTGGAGTGAGCCTGTGAGCTTTGACTTAAGAGGATGAGAGGAGGAGATTTACCCTGGAAGTTCTGAATCTTCTTGAGCGTTGTATGTTTGTTATACAGATATCTGAAATCATTATTATCAACAACATGTGCTGAATCATGAAGTGAACGTGGAGTTAATACTACGAAATGAACAATTTTCCGAACAAGAAAACTGTTCATTTTAGATTGAAGTAATAAAATCATTTCAGATTCTTTGCTAGTGTTTTATCCATTAATTGCTGGAAGTATGTGGAGTTAACTTATTAATGACTGTATGTTAGGACTTGATGCTATTTTTCTTAATTTTCTTCATTAGTAATCACGAAATAAACAGTTACTATGAACAAGATTATATTATGGGTAGAGGATAGATTAATGTCCAAACTTGCCCAAAGGTATTTATAAGCCGGTTATGTAGACAAGACATAAGAAATACAAGCAAATACAATGTGAACAAAACAGACCATTAGGGGTAGGTTGAGGCTACCGCAGAATAATGCAGTGGCGATGCCATTATAAATGAAGAAAGGAAAATGTAAGCACGCACTCTTGTTTAGAGCAGACATAATACAGGAAGGTGACAAAGAACACTGGACATTGTGTGGAATTAGGAGATGAATTCTCAGATACAGTAAAGTGCTGGGAGTTTGTGGAATAGCCAGCAACTCATTAAGTTGAACTTAAGTTTTCCATGTAGACAGAAACTGTGAGAGACTCTAAAGTAAAATCGTGTATTAAACATTAAGACTTTTAAAGTTTCAGTTGAGTGCAACGGGACTCCGAAAATCAACGTTTGAAGAAAAATTGTATGATAAGTGTGGCACATTAGAGATTTAGGAAAAGAGTTGGACATGAAGCCACGTTATACTATGGATGGATAGATACATAGATAAGTATATGAAACAAAAATATACATGGAGTGCTTAATCGAGCATGTGTCAGTCTATACAGTTCTGCATGAATTTCATCGAGCCCACCAAGGGAATGATAGTAGACTTGAAGTTTGACTCAAGTAATGAAACCCAGCATAATTATCACTACTTCTTGATGAAGGATCCAGGGTGGAGAAGGGATGGGAAGTGGTTGGAATTGTGGGTGAGAGGAAGGAAGATCTTTAGAAATTCTTGTAATGAAGAAAATCTGTAAGATTAACAATGGGTTTGAATGACATATCAAGGGATGCATGATCTCCTGAACAGTGCCAGATCCTTCATTTATGCTCATTGCATAGAACAACTATAACTATAATGACTGCATGCATGCATATATGAATACATGAGTATATTTTGTAGGTTAATGAAACACTGTGTAAAGGAATTTTAATCCAGCAGCATGGCTGCTTTGGCAGAGGATCACACCCAAAGACCTTCTAGGTTTGTTTGACCCATTCAGAATGTTACACTTTCAATGGCTCCTGCTAGAATAAAGACGTGCCCTTAGAAAGTACACATCTTTCATCCCAAAGAAGAAAAATAAAGTTAGTTCACAGGGGGAAGTAGCCATGTTTGAAAGTGACATCTAATTAAGGGGTAGACAAAGTGGCAAATCAGAGAAAGATTTGACAGAATTGCTCAGAGTTAGAATATACTCAACTCTCACAAGAACAGCACAGGAAATGCTACTCAAAAGCAGAGATAGACAGAGAGAGGGTGGTGGCGGCAGCGGTGGTGGTGGTAGTGTATGTCTGTGTGGCAGTTTTACAGGGATAGTGGTACAGAGGCAGGTTTCAGAGAGAACGAGCTAGATATAGGTGAAGACAAAATGAGTCAGAGAATGGGCCAGAAGATTAGAACCTACTGCCAAAGGTAGTGTGAGGTCAAGGGGAGCACAAGTCAGACAAAGGCAGAGAGAAACTGGATTAAATGAGTAATCTTTTTTGCATTCTTATTAGATATTTTATGTATTTACATGTCAAATGTTATCCCCTTCCCAGTCCCCCTTCTCCTCCCCTCCCCCTGCTTCTATGACGATGCTCCCACTCCCACCCACCCACTCCCACCTCAACGCCCTGGCACTCCCCTACACTGGGGAAAGGAGCCTTCACCGGACCAAGGACTTCTCCTCCCACTGATGCCAGACAATGCCCATCCTCTTCTACACATGTGGCTGCAGCCATGGGTCCCTCCATGTGTGCTCTTTGGTTGACGGTTTAGTCCCTGGGAGCTCTGGGTGGTCTGGTTGGTTGATATTGTTGTTCTTTCTGTGAGGTTGCAAACCCCTTCAGCCAGAGCCTTACTGATACAGATGAGGATGCTTGCAGCTAACCATCGGACTAAACGCGGGGACGCCAACGGAGGAGTTAGAGAAAGGACTGAAGGAGTAATCTTTGAAGATTCGATTGTCTGAATGCTCTAAGCTTCTGGGACTAGTCCTAGGAATAGTCAGAACAAAGAAAAATGCTCTTAACTCAGCCCAAGCTGTGTATCTACCTAGCTTGGGTACATCTCTCATCTCATCCCTTTATCAGAGGGAATAAAAGAGAGATTTACAACACTGGAAATATTATAAGAATCATTGATAACTGCAATAAAAAATAGAGTAATAATTGCCACTGCAATTATTTAATTAACTTGCATTAAGCATGCAGTTTGGACTGCATGCTCAGGTAACATGCATCCAGTTATACCTGCACACAGATACAACTGATTCTATTTTAAGTATACACTAGTATAACATTTTTAAGGATATTTTCATATGAATTAAAGAGCAACCATTCCAATGAGTATGTTTCATGTTTTCTAGATATATTATAATTTTTGGTTTTTTATACTGAAGAGGTAAGTTTCCGATGGCAAACTTAAAAG
Source organism: Rattus rattus (assembly GCF_011064425.1). Taxonomy (NCBI): domain Eukaryota; kingdom Metazoa; phylum Chordata; class Mammalia; order Rodentia; family Muridae; genus Rattus; species Rattus rattus. The sequence goes on from NC_046165.1 coordinate 20,666,888, forward strand.
CGAATGTTATTCTAATTGGTGGAAAAAGAAGCGTGAGCAGTATAGCACTTTCCTCTTTTGCAATGAGACTTTATTTCTGTTCTGGTGCGAACCGAAAAGAACCAAAGAACCAGAGACTGCATGTGCGTCAGCATGTGACATCATTTCTTTCACCACAGGACTATGCTAGTGCACATGTTTATGGGCTGAGGCAAAGCAAGAATGGAACCCTGTAGGAATATCCAGGTACCACGAGGCAATATCCCACTGATACACCAGACTTTTTGTTATGACACAAGCCACATGATGGGAGAAAATAACCCAAATACGAAACGCATACTCAACTCATAGGCTTACTGCAAATCTCTTAGATTCGCATAGCCTCAAATACTTTTTCATGGATTTAAAATACATTACAGTGTCAATGTTTTGACTTGTGCCAATATTAAAAATACTACCATTTTTTATATTACAAATCAATCAAAGAATAGACAATATAGACATCAATACAATAGTGGGATTGACTTTGTGAATTTACAAAGATATTTTTGTGACATAGACTATTATAAACACTGAAATATCAACTTCCCACCTTTGGACAGTTTTATTGAAGATTTATTTGTATGCTGGTTTCTCTAATTTTTTTTCTGAGATATTTTGTCAAGACCATGTACTCTACCTAAGATGTAGTGAATTAGATACCTTGGGAAACGTTCCAGGAATCTATATTATAACTTGAGTATAATGTTCACTCAAGTTTGAGAATTTGTATATTAAAAAAATCCAGAGAGAAATCAATGATTTACCCTCTGTTTGAGTTGGTTAGGAAATAGTTTTATTGCTGTACTATTTATTTCATTGTATGATACATTTTTAGAGTTATATCAGTTTACAATATTAAAATTTTAAGGTGTTTATAGCCATTGACAATTTAGTTATGTTTACATGACAAAAGATCAGACAACCGAGTACCTTAATTGACATTTGAAAAATACGTTAAATATGGATACAATGTATGAAGCCACACTCATTGCATCCACACAAGTTTCAGAATTGGAAAGAAATGTCTTGATGGGGTAAAGAACAGGAAGGAGAGATGGGCTGGTTCCCACAGGGAAGCTGGTACTTAAGACCCCAACCAGACAGCCTCTCAGAATGATGATTTTGATCGATCCAAGCTAATCATCAGGGTCCTGACCTTGACTCAGTTCTTATATTTCATTTTTTTAAATGAAACCCACTATGCATTCATTTAGCCAGAGGCCTCTGCCCAGTTCATCAGCTGGAGTCAGAATGACAATAAAACCCTCATCAGAAGACGTACAGGAGCCAGTCTGCATGCATTCAGAGAATGTGCAGCTACTTCAGAATTTTACTTTCGTGTCAACACTGCCTGGTCTGCAGAAATTTTGAAGGTTTAAATCAAAGCACTGATAACAAGGGACCGGCTCACGCTTCATCTATCTATCCACATTTAAATTCCAAAAAAGAACGTTCTACCCCATTTTCACATGGTAATAACAACAGTGTCCTTTTTATACCAAAATGCTAGGAGGTGCTTTAAAATTAAGAACCAATGGATAGAGACGTTCGAGCAACCTCTGACTAATTCTGCTCACTGCTCCTTACAGATTATAATAAAACATTTGTAAGTGATATTACATATATTTGTTATTAGAATCGCCGGGAAATGAGCAATTCTCTACCGTTTTAGGAGGCAGATTCAGAAATTGGAATTTTGCTCCTAATCATAGGCCATTCGCTGTTGGGTAATGGATAGCGGCTAATTAAACTTGCGATGACCTTGTTGTTCGAGTTGCAAATACTATAGTGTCTTGAGTCATTTAGTGAGTTGTCAGTGATGGATGGAGGTGCTTCTCAATAATTAGGTGGTAAACAATGTTAACTGAGCAGTAATTCACAGCAGCACCGCGAAGGTGTTCGGTGGTGGCAAAGTGAATGGCTCGTCACCGCAAAATGATACTAAGCTCCTGGGATAAGTCATACGTTCGGTGGCACGAAAGATATTACAAGGTTAACATATTTCAACTCAGCCAAAGAATATATTCCTCTGTCAAATTTGTCCTATGAACCAAGCAGACTACCTCTTGTAAGCTGTTCAGTTTTACGGCACAAATTGGCACATTTTTCAAAGTGCCACGGTCACGGTTGGCCTCAGTACATCAGGAGGACGCAGAGAGGATACTTCCGGTACTGTAGATATGCATTCGGAAAATCGCAAAGGGAATTTGTTGATGAAAGCAAGTGTTTCCTTTTAGGTTCGTTTGGTTTTTGTTCATTTGTTTGCTTTACTTTTCTCGGTTATTTCCCCATGAATAATTACATATCCTATCGGGTTTATTATAAATACGACTTCTTAATAATATCTTTTTCTTATTTCTTCTAAAGTCTTATCAAACCGCTGTTTGCTGCCTTTTATAAATTAAGGCCGTGTAAGCAGAGGAGGTTGACCCCATAGGAAGACCAGCAGTCTCAACAAATCTGGACCCCGGAGACCTCCCAGACACCGAGCCACCAACCAGGCAGCATACACCGGCTGGTATGAGGCTCCAACACATATCCAGCAGAGGACCGCCTGGTCTGGGCTCAGTGAGAGAAGATGCACCTAACCCTGGAGAGACTTGAGGCCTCAGGGAGTGGGGACACTGGACTCCCCTGACTAGAGCTACTGGTTGTTTTAAACCACCATAGTGCTTGGAACTAAGAACCTGGATCCTCCGGTAGAGCAACCAGCGCTTTTAACCACTGAGCCATCTCTCTCTACCTCCAAGGTGCAGAATGTTTAAAACCGTGACAAAGGGAGAGGTGCTGGGAAACCAACCTAAGCCTTCAGATTCCAAGTTGAAAGTGCGTTGAGTCCACGAGATGGATTTTAAACTGTGGCCCAAATAAAATCATCCACACGTCCTATAGCTGATTCTGAACTCTGGTTTTCATAAAGTGTTGAACTATGGAGAAATCCAAGCCTTGAACTAGAAACAGAGGGCATTGGGATGTTCACGGATGTCTTCACAAGGAGAAAAGGGCAGTGCAATGACCTTTTGCTGGCTTACCGAATGTAGAATGTTAGAAGGAGAATGCATACCTTTGTGGAGGGGAGGAAATTTAAAGTGTTATCTTTCTCATCGCAGAAATACTTCTTGAGTGAAAACAATGTTCATTACCAAAGTGAACTTGGAAGGAACCAAAGACATATCTTATTAAAGGAACAGTACATTCAGAATTAGTCTTTTCCCCACTTAAAGTATTATTTTTAACTAGCAACAAATCCATATACATGTTGCATTCTATTATTTTGCCTTAAGATATAGTTCTCAAAATTCCTCTCCTCCATCGTCCCCCACACTAGCTGCCTTCTGGTTCTGGTCCTTCTGTCCAACATTGCCTCCTGAGTCTCCTTGCTGATTTACCTGGGGATACATTCTGTCCTTCTAGTGGCCAGCCTCGTACACAGTGTCTGGTTCCCACTTCATACCCAACTAATATTGGCCATCTAAAATTTCATACCCTCCCCTCCATGCCAAAATGGATATATATATATATATTTCTATATATAGACCCCTGTATCCAAGATCTGAATTTCTGGACACCAACTTTCCTTCCCTGAAGCAACAAAAGGAGCTCCCCTTGTATTATGGCTTCTGATTGGACCTGGTACCCAGGCACCTTGTATTATCGCTTCTGATTGGACCTGGTACCCAGGCACTTGCTTTTTTTTTTTTTTTTTTTTTTTTTTTCGGAGCTGGGGACCAACCCAGGGCCTTGCGCTTGCTAGGCAAGCGCTCTATCACTGAGCTAAATCCCCAACCCTCAGGCACTTGCTTTTAGAGGTTCACACATGAGCATCTATTCACAGAAAAGACCATTAAGTTGATTGGGGGGAGGGGAGCTTAATAATCACAATGAAACTAAACATTGAAATAGATTTATAGAAATGCTAATCTTCTGTTAGCCCAGATGGATATAAATGTCGAAGCTGCATCTCTTGGTTGAATCTGGCTGAAGACCTGGGATCCTAGAGATACAGGGTAAATTATTTCTTGGTGCCCTCTCTGCTTTCAGACTCTTATTTTAAAGTGTAAATGCGCTTCTCTCCTTGCTTTTGATAAAAACCTACTTATTACGTGTAAAGTTGATTGAAGTGAAAAAAGTGAGATGATTTGTTTTATGTTAAGTCCTTTAGGAAATAATCATAAGTATCTCATGATTAGATGTAGTTAAAGTTACTGGGGGTACTGGGCTTTGAACCTAAGAAAGAGGTTTTAAAGTCCAGCCAATAGAAACCACACCATTTCCAAAAAATTCTTCAGATCCCTGCTAGGAGCAATTTAACGTATTTAATAGGATCAATAGTCTCCCCCACCCCCTTTTGGGTAAATGTAAAGGAAATGAAGTTTTTAAAATGTTGAAAGTAAAGTGAATAAATAAATTAATGAATGAAAAAACGTTAAAAGTGACTAAAAGTGAATATTCTCTTTACACTGAGACTGCAGTTGGTCAATATTTAGAGCTGACATCAGCTATGTTTTAAGGATTTCTAGAGGGAAGAAACTCGAATTGCAGGAATTGCTAACTTACTTGATAGGGCCCTACAGAATACAGCTCTCGGGGATAAAGGGACAGATGAATGAAGAAAATGAAAACGAACCACCTTCGAGAGCCAACCTCCAGGGATGGTAGTTTGGAATTTTAAGCATGCTCCAGAACATAGTAGCACATGGCCCACCCCATCATTAGCCCCAAAACTCTGAATACCCAAGATACAATTCACAGTCCACATGAAGCTCAAGAAGAAGAAAGTCCCAAGTATGGATACTGTAGTCCTTCTTAGAAGGGAGAACAAATGCTCACAGGAGGAAATACAGAGACAAAGTGTGGAGCAGAGACTGAAGGAAAGGCCATCCAGAGACTGCCACACATGAGGATCCATCCCATATGCAGTCACCAAACCCAGTCACTATTGCAGATGCCAAGAAGTGCATGCTGACAGGAGCCTGATATGGCTGTCTCCTAAAGAGGCTCTGTGAGAGACTGACAAATAGGCGGATGCTCACAACCAACCACTGAACTGAGAATGGGGTCCTCAGTGGAGGAATTAAAGGACTGGGTAGATGCAACCCCATAGGAGGAACAACAATATCAACCAACCAGACATCCAGAGCTCCCAGGCACTAAACCACCAACCAAAGAGTACACATGGAGGGACCCATGGCTCCAGCCTCATATGCAGCAGAGAATGGGCCTTGTTGGGCATGAATGGGAGAGGTCCTTGAAGGCTTGATCCCCAGTGTAGGGAAATGCCAGGGTGGGGAGGCTGGAGTGGGTGGATGGGTAAGGGAGCACCTTCATGGAGGCAGGGCGTGGGCAATGGAATGGGGGGTTTTCAGAGGGGAAACCAGGAAAGGGGATGACATTTGAAATGTGAAAAAAAGAAAATATCCAAGAAAAGAAAATAAAAAAAGAAAAAAAGCAAACAATAGTGTATAACAAAGGCTGTGAAATGATATTTTGTTTGTAGCAGAAAGGTGGACTGGTAAGAAAGCATTTTCCTCTCCCTTCCATCTCCATTTTAACATAATATAAATTGTTACTCTGCAATGGCAACCCATGGCCATAGTAACACGACATCAATAGAATGTAGGGTTATTTCTTAAACTAGCATGAAATAATAAAAACTTCAGATTAGTCCTCCTCTTGACCTTGGTCAGGGTAGCTTCCTATTGCAGTAGACGGTGGTTATTACAGAAACGCAGAACTGTCCCAAGTGCAGGGAATAAGTGACGGCAAGTCATCAGCTGTAGATGGAAAGTCTAAATCAAGTTCACAGCAAGGCTTGAGGAACACTGGGAAAGAGAGGGTAGAAGGAACATAAGAGCCGGAGGCTGGGAAGGCACGCTGTGAAATGCTGTCATCTGAACAGGACAGGGTGCCGTGGTAAATAGTTAATATCAGTCAGGGGTTTGTACCCCACCTTTAATCATTCAATTCCAAGATAAAAGATACAAAGCTTTATATTTATAATAAGCCTTTAAAACACCAGAGCTGGGCAAACATCTACCCTGTGTGCTATTATTATAGCTACTTCTCTGCCAATAAGCCCAAGACACGACTTTCCATGTTCCGTCTAGGCCATTCTCATTCTGATTGGCCAGTTCTCATGGCCAATTCTCATGGTTCCTTACCCCATGGCATCTCTTCCTTACCCCTTCTTCTCTCTCTTCTTCTCATGTGTCCCTGCCTCCAACTCCAAGCCCCGGAACCGAAACTCCACCTATCTCTCTTCTGCTCAGCTATAGGCTATAGGCGTCTTTATTCAACTAATAGTTTTAAATTAAGGAGCAAGGTTACATAGCATCGCTTTGTGTACATGAGGATTACTTTATCCTTGGGGGCAACAAGGCTTTGCGGGCCAGTGTTTAGCATTCCAATACATAGCGATAAACCAAACCTCTAAAATATATAAGCCCACAGCAGCTGTGGTTACCTAAAAGGTCCTGCCTAAGATCAATTCAGTTAAAAGTCCCAGCATGAAGTTGGGAGGGGCTCATGAGGTCACACCCCTAGCCATTGGCTGTTGGAAGAGGAAAGTCACCGTTGAAGGGTGGCTGCTGGCAGTTTTCCCAAATCCCAGTGGATGACTCCACAAACACAGATATATGTGCAGTGCTAAGCGGATTTAATGGGTTATAAAAAACAATAGGTAAGAGGACACGGGATTGGAAGGAAGATGGTTGGGAGGAAAGGAGAACTGGAGGGAGGGAATTGGAGAGTAGAATATGATCAAGATACATTGTAAACATGGACGAAATGTCTAAAGAATAAATCTAAAACTAAATAGATAAAGTAGCATAGAAAAATTTCTTTAATATTCTTCCATGCAGCTGCTACGAAGCTGAATCTGCTAAAAAAAAACCATTTTAGTAGTATGTAGCATTGAGAAAGAGAGAGAGAGAGAGAGAGAGAGAGAGAGAGAGAGAGAGAGAGAGAGAGACGAGGAGGGAGGGAAGGAAGGAAGGAAGGAAGGAAGGAAGGAAGGAAGGAAGGAAGCCATCGTCAGTAAGCCACCATGCAATGAATACCCTCGGCTGAGTATCACGGAGGTCAAGACCATGTTCTGCCCGGGCTGCTCCTCCTGGCTTACATAGCTGGAATTTTACAATGTGTATATTTTGTGTGTGATAACTGCATATATACTAAGTCTCTATTCTGTTGCATCCTGGCTTCTTTGGCTCGATTTTATGTTTGCGAGATATAACCAAGTGGTGGCACCCAACTTCCCATCTTCTATCTGTTTCCACTGACATGAAACAAACTACCAATTTTAACACATTATGTGCACAATAAATAAAATTCTTTCGTCATAGGAAGCGAATTGGAATCTAAATATTGATAAACAGTTGAACTTATCAGTCTTTTTAGTTGTACCGGTGTGTATTACTTTACATTTTACTTACTGGTTCTTTGCGAAAGTCACGTCAGGCACCCCAGTCCCCCTCATTACCCCATCCCCTGGTATCTGCCCTCTGCTCTTACAACCTTCCTCCCACCAAAAGTTAACAAAAAGCACACTAACAACCAAAACAAAACAAAACAAAACAAAAAACCCCGAAAAACCAAAAAACAAAACAAAACAAAACAACAACAACAAAAAAACAAAAACAAAAAACAAAAAACAAAAAACCACTCCTCTCGGGGCTGATTTGCCCATGCGTTCACCATCAGGACCATCTCCACTGTTGCTCAGCAGGGTGCAGACTCTGTTGGTCTTCCTATGGAGTTCCTATCCCCTTTAGGGCTTGCAATTCTTTTTTTAAAATTGGATTATTTTCTTTATTTACGTTTCAAATGTTATCCACTTTCCTGGTTTCCCCTCCAGAAACCCCCATCTCACCCCTCCCCCTGCATCTATGAGGGTGCTCCCCCACCCACCTACTCATTCCCTCCCCGGTCCCTGCCCTGGCATTCTCCTACACTGGGGAAAGGAGCCTTCACAGGACCACGGGCCTCTCCTCCCACTGATGTCAGGCAGTGCATCTCCGCTACATATGTGGCTGGAGCCATGGGTCGCTCCATGTGTACTCTTTGGTTGGTGGTTTAGTCCCTGGGAGCTCTGGGGTGTCTGGTTGATGTTATTGTTCTTCCTATGGGGATGCAAACCCCTTCAGCTACTTCAGTCCTTTCTCTAACTCCTCCATTGGGGACCCCAATGGAGGGCCTGCAATTCCACAAGAATCCCCAAGCTCCATCCACTGCTCAGATGTGGGTCTCGGCATCCATCTGCGTCAGCTGCGGAACAGCTGCTATTCACATCTCCGGATTCATCTCTCTTCGTAACATTCAAATCGGTCTGCTTCTCTTTCTTACCCTCCTGTCCCCCACATACTTGTACATTGTAATGGCTCCCACTACAGACAGGCCTTGAGGCTGGTGGGCCTCTGGGTGACCTCATCTGCCCACATCTCTTACTGGGGCAGCCAGTGGGCCTTTTGGAGTTACAGCCCACCCATGTGCCAGGGCAGATGGGCCTGTGGACATCTTCCCCCTCCTGTTCTCAGTTGCATAGCTGCCGGCAGGCTCTGTGTTTCTATGGTCGCCTGTGCTGTGTAGATGTCCTCCCCCCACCCCCGTGCAGCATGGCAAAGCAGTGGGTATTTTCTTAAGGATTTATTTGTTAATTTGATGTATATGCACGCTTTCCGGTGTGGGTTTGCGTGCCCAGGTGCCCTTAGAATTACAGACAGTTGTGAGACACCTAACGTGGATGCTCTAAGCCAAATCATGGTCCTCTGAAGGAGCAGTACGTGTCTTAACAACTGGGCCATGCCTCGTAGACCAGAGCCTCTTCTCCTCAGGTGTGGGGTGGGCATATTTGTTCGTTTCTAGCGGTGTGGTTATGGCGATGTGTATCGTACTTCTTAGGCCATGAACCATCCTATCTCTGTTATTCTTCACCAGCTCTAGGGAAGCCAGTTAACTTCCCCAGGGGGCTGCGAGAACTTCGTATGAGAGAGCTTAGATGAGGCTCCTCTGAGACACTAGTTTAGATGAGCCGTGGAAGAAGGACTTGCCCAGTCAATGACTACTAAACAGTAGCCTTTCTGAGACCCTGAGTCAAACTTCTCAGGTAAGTTGCTCCAGAAGGTCACCGAACCTGAGAGATAATAACTCCTATTAAGGGTGATGTGCCATGCACAACACAAAATCATCTGTTTTATGTCCCCAACATTTATCTATAAAACCTACCCACTTAGGTATCTTGCAGTACAACACAGGTTTCCCAACATTTATAAAAGGGCCACTCTTCAAACATGTGTTTGGTGTCTGTTACTTTATACATTTTAGACCACATTTGTGTATGTCTTTAATGCCTCCTACTTTTACACATTTTTCCTACCATCTGAAATATACTCAAACATTACTCCATGTCTTCCACGCATTCCTTTTTGCTATCAAACCATATCATCAATCATCCCTTTAGTGATGTATCCTGAGACATCATTTGAGATATATTCTGTAAAATACTGTTCTTATAGAAAAGTACCCTGGGACACTTTGTCAACGTCATCCATTCTAGTTAGATATTCATTGGTCACCTAACAGTCCTTGAAGAATTACAAGATGGTAAACTTGTTTTGTAACATTTATAATCATCTGTGATGTATGTATATATATGTATATGTATTTAGTAAATTTTTGTCAACTGATTTTAATCAGTAACAGTAACAATTATCTTAAAATACATCTCATAGCGAAAATTCATTAACCTTCATTTTCGTTTCATTATCATCTTACCCTGTGTTCTCTGGAAAATAATATAAAAAGTCAATTAATGTTAGATTAATCAAGGATATATATATATATTATGTATATATTATATATACATACATATAGGTATCCCAGATTAATCCTTTTATCCTAACACCCAGGAGGCAGAGACATGAGCTCGAGGTAAATCTTGAGTTACATAGCAAGAACCTGTCTCTCAAAACAGACACCAACACTCACACACGCACACACTGCTAAGAGTTTAACAGTTAAAAACATCAGTACTGCAGTTTCGCTCTTTAATGAAAAGGTGCGCGGATCGCATCCCATTTGAATGGCGTGAGTTAGAGATGGGGGTGCAAAGAGAGATAAGCCAGGATTCACTAGATATGATGCCCCAATTAGAAAGAGAAGTAAAGAGAGTTATTTAGATATAATTTGCCACTAGGAATGCTACAGTGGAAACTTTAATGATTTATAAAACGCTATCTTTCTTTATAATTTCCCATGGGTCATGTGGGTATTTTAGTGAGGTTAGAGCAAGCAGTGTACACCTGGACACGGTATGGGTTTTTCCTTGCTTCCTGACTTCGCATTGCTGTTCTAAGGGCCAATTTTAGCCTGTTTATGCTTATGCATACCCTCCTTTATGAGGAACATTCAGTTCTATAGGAGTTCTATATAGTTCCCCAATTAGAATATTTCTTAATTATTAGAAATATATTATGTACCAAAGGACCAGTGGCCTATCTTACTGGACACACATCTAAACATGCAGATTATAAGTATCATTTTGGGAATGGATTAGGGGAAAAATATAACAAGAAGTGTGCTTCAGGGGTCGGTTTCTATTTCGGTGCTATTTAACATTTTCCAATGAGCAGGATGATGGACTATCGAGTACGCTTGTTAGGTCTCCTGATGACATGGAGTAGAAGAAACAGCTGAGAGAATAGAATCACAATTCAAATTATTGTGTGAGCGGTGGTCAAGATGGTGAGGCGGGATGGGTGCACGTCCCCGCGGCGCGCACAGGCTAGCACGTGGAATAAGCAAATGAGATATCAGTAGGTAAGAAAATAAAAGTCAAGAGAAAACACTATTTCATTCAAAATTAGTTGTCGTACCTTTTAATATTGGGTTTGATTTCAGTGTTTTTGAAAATAGCCTGTTTTGTTGATTCGCCCCCTCCACTCTTTCCCCCACATTCTCCTCTGCCCCACCCCCATCCCAAAGCCTTCCAACCTCCTTTCTGTTTCCATGCTTTTCGTCTCCTCTCAGGATCGCCACTTACAACAGAGGTACGGTTTCCTTTCATTTTCGCCATTCTGTTTATTGATATTTTTGATTAATTTTTAAAATTGGTATACAAAACAATGGGCTCCCCTATGACATTTCCATGCACGCTTTTCTTCCGTTGATCTTCCCCTCCAAGTCCCTCCCTAGTGCCTCTTGCTGACCCCCATCCTACCCCGGCATAGCATCCCTCCTGCTTTCCAGTCATATCCATGAGATCACTCTATTGTTAATTTTCTCCATCCACTCTCTTTAATACCTTTCCCCCACATTTTACGATCTCCTTTCTAGTTTCTTGACCTATGCCTACATCCATATGCATGCCCATATATAAAAATTAAAACCTAGGATGTATATCCAGACAAAGCGTGGTATTTGTTTTTCTGAGTCAGGGCTACTGCAGTTGACGCAACCATTTCTATACATTTGCCTACAAAGGCCTCTGCTTCATTTTTAGTTCTTTAATTTAAAAAAGGTAAAAACGAAGGGTAAAGTTAGAGCATTTACAAAATTTAACAAACGTTTTACAAGCATACCTGCATACAGACCTTCATGTGTAAATTCGACATTGCAAAACACCCCATGATCTGCTTCTCCAACTGCACTGCGTAATTACGTGGGCTAAAGTAGTGGAATGTTTAGGTGTCCAAAAATAATCCAATGAAACAGTCATATTTTTCTTGGACATTTTGATCTATTAAAAATTTAATGATGGGGGGTTGGGGATTTAGCTCAGTGGTAGAGCGCTTGCCTAGCAAACACAAGGCCCTGGGTTCGATCCCCAGCTCCGGAAAAAAAAATTTAATGATGGGAATTTGTTGAAGTAAGTTATGCTGAGAGTTGAGTATGGAGCTGGAAAAGCACTTGCCTAGTATATACCAGGCACTGGGTTGACCCTGGAGCAGCACAGTAACAGAAATAGAAGTTACAACTTGAAACAGAATCATGTCCTCCACAACCTGTCACCAAGTAAAAGGCAGAGTCTTAGTCTATGCACATAAGGAGTTCCTTTACAGTGATATTTTGGAGACAACAGATTTGTTAATGTGTTCTTCTCTACTGTGGTTGTCCATGTGATTCAGTAAGAGTGGCTCATGGTGTTAACGTTTCAATTCCAGGATGTTAACGTTTCAATTCCAGGATGTTACTTAGCGTTTCACTCTCTTCCTTTTGGAGGCACATTGAGAAGTGTGCTATTCATGTGCTGCTGTATGACTGAGATAAACCCAACATGAAAACTGGACTAAGGTCCACAGAACTAAAGATCAAAAAGATTTTGCAAATATTTGAAACATTGTTGCTCCCCCCCCATTCTTCTGTGTTATATAAAATGCAATTTTAAATAAAATTTATTTATGTTATTCTGTCCTGGATCCATCGCTTTTATGTTTAAGTTATTTAATGAGTGAGTTTAAATGTCTTGGTTATAATTTCCAATTTAGTAAATGTTATTATAGGCACAATATCAGTAAAACTCTACAGTGCCTTAAAACTAAAAACACCTGAGCATAAAAACGTGTCAGAGCCATTGAATTGTCCTAATGACGTCTGGTTCATTAGGATGAGGCTCTGGTTCCAAGAAACCATTTAAGACTATCTCACAAGTTGCCAGGAAGAAAGCAGAGTTGGAAGGGATCAATAGATTTCAACCTTGGCTGTACACTGGCCTCACCTAGAGACCTTGAACACCATTAATGCCTAGATGCTTTAGTCTCTCTCTCTCTCTCTCTCTCTCTCTCTCTCTCTCTCTCTCTCTCTCTCTCTCTCTCTCTCTCTCCCTCTCTCTCCTTGTCTGTCTGTCTCTGTCTCTGCCTCTCTGTCTCTGTAGTGTGTGTATGTGTGTGTATGTGTGGTGTATTGTGTGTCTCTGTCTGTGTCTCTGTCTCTCTGTCTCTGTGTGTGTGTGTGAGTGTACTCTCTGTTTCTTCCCTCTCTTCCCTCCCTCTCCCTGACTCTTTCCCTCATGGCTTTCCTTTACTGTTTCTCTCCATCACAGATTTTTGTTTAGACATTTGGATTCTTGTAAATTTTCTTGCATGACTGAGTCTGACACATGTGCATGGATACACAAGGGTTCTGCCATATTTTCTCTACATTATTCAGGTAGCACTTTTGGACCAGTATGGTAATTATACCCCAATTGTGATCAACTTAAGCAATCTTTATCCACGACCTAAGTTATCACACCAGTGCAGTATCTGTGACATCCAAAGACAACATAAACGTTAAATTTTTTAAGTGTTGTTCATGAGTTCCAAGTTTCTGATTGTTCAATTTTTTTTTAAGATTCATGGATGGTATTTAAATTAAAATGTACATCACACTGGTTTAATGGCTAAATCATAATACTTAGCTTTCATCTTTCAACACAAAACCATAAAGAATAATTTTATAACTTGCTATACGTAAAGCATGCATGATTTTCTTTGTTATTTCAATCTTAGAAGTCAAGCTGAAAGTGAGATTCTGAAGGTTAGGTGCCACATATAAACTAAATAAGTGATTGGTGTTACTTCCCAACTCATATCTGGTGATTAAGGACTCCAGATACACATTCTCATGCAGTAACCAAATCCCTAAAACCATGAGTGACAACTTCAGATTTGATGGTAAGACCATGGTGATTATGTTTACCATTGGTACGTTCTTCTCCAGTTATTTTGTGCTGTTAGCCTTTGAGGTATAAACACCTAGCCTTGAAGCTATCTTCTCCAGTTATTTTGTGCTGTTAGCCTTTGAGGTATAAACACCTAGCCTTGAAGCTAACCATGGGTTTGTAGTTAGACGGTAGGATGGGGAAGATCATAGTTGGGATATGTTGTGCTGTAGTCACCAGGGAGAATGGCAGTGATGGTCACTTGAACATTCTTAATCCTCAGTTTTCACTAAGTATGTAATAGTTGTTGCTAATTTACACTAGTTTCATAATGATCTGTATCTAATAAAATAAATAATACATCAATGATAAATAATAAATCATTTTAAAAACAGAACAAAATCTGACTTGAAAGTGACTCTGTACCTTGGCTGAGAAGATTGTGGGTTCATTAAAATATTGACCAAGTTGCTGTAGAAATAACTTCCTGTTGTCAAGTTTTGTATATGGACCAGGTACTGCTTAAATGTCAATTACACCTGCCTGCACGTGATAGGACAGTGCTCTCTGAGGAGGTGCGGGATCTACTGTGAGATGCCATGTGCCGGTCAAACTGCTTCCCACTTCAATTAGAAAGAAAAATGTATTAAATTGATGTAGTTATTCCATATTTATGTTTGGTTCCCAAAGTTCTATTCCTGGCATTATGGAATGAATCTCAACAGCTATGATTTCATGTTCTCTTTATAGAGAAGCATCTTTTTACTTAAAGATTGGTAACAAAATATTAAATTGTCTATTACAAAGCTTAAAATGATTTTTACAGAATTAAATTTATGTTGGAAGTAAAAGAAAAATCCCTCAATGTGAAGCAAATTAACTCTTGAATGTATTAGTGCCTAAGAGACAGGAGGGGTATGCTCCTGACATACATGTATTTATACATAACTTGTATTACATATAATCTATGCACAGCTTGCATGTTTTTAAGCAATTTCTAAGTAATTAGTGAGGAATATACATTTTGCTTTTTATTAAATGTTATTATTTAAAAATATTTTTTGAGTTTAGTGCCATTTTATTGGTGCCATTTTATTTCATTTATTTCTTTTTGGTTAGCATTTTATTTTTTATTAGATTATACAAATATTATAATTATTCCATAAAACAAAATAAACTTCATATTTTAATGACTATTTAACCTAGTAGTACAAAAGCCTACAAGCTATTTTTCTTTCTTTTAGTAAACAACATGAGATGACCATTGTCAACACATGTCGTCTACAGTCTATTGTGTATGATAATGTTACCCAGAAAACTTTTTGTGATATCACTATGAAAATAGTCATTAGCATACAATTTCTCAAAAGATTATTAAGCAGACTGGCATATCAATGCTTTAAGACTCAATGTAGAAGTAAAATATGTTCAGTAAAGACTTTATTAATTTCATGCTATTCTGGATTCCATTTTTACTATTACGTTACTATTCGATGTTTCCTGTGAATTTTTCTCATCCATTTCTGCACCCCATTTTACACACTGTTTCCGAAAAGGCTCTGTTGAGTTTATTTCCTTTTTAAATAGCGACTATGTATACATCCATGTTGGGTGTGCCCCCTGATTTTATGATGGCTTAGGTTTCGATATCACCAACTGTGAGTTTTTTTTTTCCTTTTCCTTTTTATTTTTTAAGTTGGAAAAGAATGTGTTATGTTCCTCGTGGTTGCTTTTTCCTTACAGAATTCCCCTGACTCAGCCCTGACAGATCTTGATATCCAAGAGGGAGTCGGCTCACAGGATTAAAGGCAAGAACCTCAATTAGACAGTCTCTGATTTCTTCAGATGTTCTTTCTAATCTTTTAATATGAGATTATAGGCAGCTAGAACCTATGCCGCGGTTATAAAAATACGGAGGATGCTTTGTTCTAAATCGTAAGCACGTGGCTGTTTAAAGACGCCTATTTTTCTTAATTTGAATTAATTCTGGTCTAGATGAGGATAATGAAGTTTGGTCAGCTCTCTGCGATTCAGAGTGGAGAATAGCGTGGCGAGCACTGAAAAATGCACTCAGTTGCCTCAGCATCGGCTGGAAACTCCCTCAGAGACTGATTAGTCCACGCTTGTCACAAATAGGGGAGATAATTACGGGGCTTAACAGTCTATGTGGTGGATCTTTTGAGAGGCAATGGGTAGATCTAAGACTGCCTTTAGATCAACCCTAATTCTTGTTATTGCACAGATCTTGTGAGAGCTGGGGTTTTTTTCTCCCGCATCTCCAGAGACTAAACATTGTCTCTTCCCAGAGGATGACATCACATTTCTTTTCTAGAAGATAAAATTGTCCAAATGAGATTATCCTTAATTAGCGTAATCCTCTGAGCCATTCCATGAAGTTTCCTGCACCCGTGTCAGCTCCACATCACGGGATTCTTATTGAGCGAACTAATCTTATGCTATTGCAATGGTGCTTGGAAACAAGGTTACTGATTTCTTGCAGTATAACAATAAAAATTTCTCTCTCTGAAGTAACAGGTTTCAATAGCTTTTTTGTGGTTCTTATAATAACAGATGACCTATTTTAATGAGAGGTGAACTAAACTCCCAATTCCCCTTATCCCTAAGTTACTCTACTGCGAATTACCTTCACGGCGACAAAAGCACAAAGTGCTTATATTTGAAAAAATAAATAAATTACATTCTCTAAATGAGAATAGTGGATGAGCTGAGCCTAATGACATTTAAAAAATGCAACTTAATTGATTAATTAATTTGTTTATTTGTAATTAATTTTATGAGCATGGGTACGTGTGCCATGACTTTTCGTGGACAGGAAAAGGAAAATTAGAGAGGGTCTTCCATAGTCTCCTTCCACTAGAAGCAGAACTCAGATCACTGGGCTAGGCAGTAGGCGTTATCCACTGCGTCATCTCACCAGGCCCCTGCTGATATTTTAAACAGCATAAAAGCTGCCATGGTTTGAATCCCGAGCTCCTTTAAGCCCTCCAAAAAGCTCTCACTTTCAAGCTCCTTTCTCTTCATGTTATGAATCCAATTGGTTTATGACCTTGCCAAGCCCCTTAAGTTGTGGGGAGGGGTTCCATTTTCTATGCTTTCTAAGAGAACTGCAGGGGAGGGTCGTTCGCATTTCTCTGTAGTCACATGCAATGCTGTGTTGAAAGAATGCTAGTTGAGAGTTGACGACATTCCACTCTCTATGCATTGTTCAGCGTACCCTGAGTGACGTCAGACGCAACTCTGTAATACTGGGTTTGGTTGGATGTATTTTAAAAAAAAGTAACAATGTTCCTCAAGAAAAAAAAATACTTTTAAGCAGAAATAGGTGGCTGTTTCTTTCCTTGTACGAACATGAGGTATTTCTTTCCCTTTGCCTTTAAAATGTAAAGGAGTGGGGATCATTATAATACTTCATTCAGTTAAAAAAAGATTGCACTACAACACAGCATTATTTTTTTTTGCACAATTTAAAACTGGGAAAAGGCATATAATTACTTTCCCTTTATGACTTTCCTTGTAGGAATTATGTATCTGTCTGTCTAATTGTCTACTTGCCTGTACGTCTATCTCTACATCTAACGCACTTCCTTTTCATGGATAATAGCACGTAAGCAGATGCCTCCCCATCTTCCCTCTTTCATAGTTGTTCTTCTCCCCATTTCTCCCTAGATATTTGGATTTAGAGGGGGAGAAGTAGCTTCTGGCTCCTGCAAACCTTGGTTTGCATAACTGGGGCCAACCAGTTTTAAGCATCTTCCACCAGGCAATAGAGGCTCAGTTAATCAGAATCAATGAGTCACAGATCATTGATTTTCAGATCCGACCTGCAGTAGTGCCTGTCACTGTGAACCACCCCGGTGGAGCCGTCCAAGGCCCGTAATCCTCTTAAGCAACAATCAAGAAATTGAGATAAAAGCTGGCAATTCAGCTGGCAATTCAGCTTGTTCAAATAACAGATTTGACACATTAGGAGGGTTCAGACTTATCATGTAAAAACAATCCGATTTTGGTGGCTGTTATGTGCTATGAGAGAATGATATAGATGAGATGGAAATTGGGTAATTACACACGGCAAGGCAAGTGACTCCCTTTATTTTATGTCATAAGGAAATTACTGTATAAAGCAGTATCAGCATTAGGAAAGAGAAGTTATTGGGACTCCAAAAGCTACAAATTGGATATTACAAAATTTTTACACTGCATGATATAGAGACATAACATGAAAGATAAAAGCTAAGTTTAAGAAAATACCACCTTTGAGTTATTGTTTAATGTCTGTCTACCAATAAATGAATCACAAAAACTAAAACAATATCAGTGTTTATGGTAGAAATATTTATGCTAGACCAAATAATCAACCAATAATTTAAATGAAGTAAATGTCCAATCGAACAACTTACTAAAGAATTTTAATCAGTTTCTTGACTTATCTTCACTTTAGAAAAGCATTGGGGGAGGGGGAGGGGAGGGGTTGGGGGCTTATGGACAGGAAACCGGGAAGGGGAATAACACTTGATTTGTAAGTAAAGAAATATATCTAATAAAAATTTTTAAAAAATAAAAATAAGAAAAAGAAAAACAAATGGCCATTTGCTTCAACAGACACAGACACTATAGCCTTTTTAGATTAGTTTTGACATTAACTTTATATCAACGTAATTTGTTGAGAAGTACCTTAAAGTATGAAGGAAAACACCCTAACATTGAACCCTTGCTACTATTTTATTTTCATATTTATTTAGAAGAAACAGAATATATCTTGCAAACAGGCAAAAAAATCTTTTTTTTGCCTTTTCATAGTTATTTGATTGTATGCAAACTTTACACACTTATCAAACTTATTCATTACAAATGTCTTTCTCCTCCTCTGTTCATGCCTCTTCTTTTGCCCCTCTCTCCTTCATCTTCATTTTTCTCTCATTTCTTTTTAATATGCACAGTATTTAAAATAACTTCCAAACATTCATTTCTTAATAATTGCTTTCTTGCTGACTGGATGGACAAATGGATGAGGCAGACAGATGGATGGATGGATGGATGGATGAATGGATGGATGGATGGATGGATGGGAGGGTAGGTGGATGGATGGATGGGTGGATGGATGGATGGATGGATGGATGGATGGATGGATGGATGGATAGATGGATGGATGGTAGGTGGATGGATGGATGGATGGATGGATGGATGAATGGATGGATGGATGGATAAAATCAAGTAATTTATATCGATACACTTTAAGGATGAAGATTATATAGAGAATTATATGGTTCCCATTACATGGCATTCCTTGGCATAAGTGGCACTCAACATTCTAAGTGCCTATGTATTTAACTAATAGGCTGTTGTCTAAGGACCTCTATTCTAAGGGAACCACTGTTACCACATCCCTCTGGTTACCCAAGAGTCAGTCATTTTGCATATACATTTCTGGCACAGTACACATAGTAGGATTATCGAAAGAGTTAAGCAAAGAGATTTGTGGCATTATAAACAGAACTCCCCTAGTGTGAACTGTATCAACTACACAATTTCACTGAAGGGCTAGCTAACTGGTCCAAGTCTGATGCCTAGAGGCCAGGGCAATTTTAGGACAATCAGTGTTTATTGAATTCAATTTCTTTAACAGTTATTGAATGGTGACTAATTTGGCATCATTTTTATACAAGTCCTGTAAATAACCTTATGGTAAGATATGCAGCTATGAAGAGTTTATATTTAATAAAGGGACAAATACATGACAAAATAGGCTTAACATATCGAATAAAAACTCTTAAATGAGGAAGAGTGAGAAGGAAAAGTATGGTATAACTGGATTTTAGGTAGGCACTGGTCTACCTAAAGATATTGGGTTGTCTGATCGGCTTCTAATTGTACACTGATGACAACTTGTTACTTCTATGGCCACAAATCTCCCCTGTGTTTAATTTTTATTTGTCCTTTCTCACTTTCAAGGCACAGAATTCACTGTGATCATATTCAATCTCCATCCCTTTATCTCCCCTCAGAGTCCTTCTTCTTCCCTACCTGCCTACCTCAAACACATGTTTCATGGGATTTCAAACTAACCCACTGAGGTTCATTAGGACGGCTTTGTAGATGAATAGGTATGATGCTTCACTGGATAATTGCTAACTTATCAATGGCTACAACCCTTAGGAAAAATGATTCCCCTGTCTCATTAGTCACTAATTGATGATAGATCCTTAGCTAGAGGTAGGGCCTCACGTGACCCTCTTGTATCCACGCTGAAATGTTGGTGGGTTTCATCATCTTCTGTGATTTCATGAATGTTGCAATGATCATGTGATATGTTCCATGGTGACATGTTCCTTGAACTAGGGGTCATGATGTGATGCAGATGTCATATTTAAAGTTGAGTTCTCAAATATCACCTATTTTTAGTATGTTGGCCACTTATGAGCCTCTGCATTAACTAGACCTATTTAAATAAATTAAAGACCTCAAATGCAGTTGATTTCTGAAACACAGATGACTCTTCTTATGAAAATAATTGTCTCAAGCAAGAAGACTTTGGAAGTTGGAATAAGGGGGAAATGTGTTAAAATGAAAGATATATATATATATATACATATATATATAAATGATGAATAAAGGAGACAAGTGTTCAATATCAGTGTCTTACTAAATGTCTAGATAATAATCCTTCATGATATCATAAAATAGTTTCCTGGCAAAGAGCACAAAACATTATCTGTCCACTCTGTAACTTTCTCAGACTTAGAATTTTTGTTTGAGAGCATCGAAGTCTGGGAGAGATGGAAAGAAAATTGTTGAATTTTTTTATTCTTGTAATTTATGCAGCAAACAAACAAATTTACTTAGACAATATATGGGTATCAATTTTACCCTGTGAGAAGAAACTTGTGGCAGAATCTTTGGTTTTCGTAACCTCAAATGGAGAATAGAATTTGCCAAATCTGGTGTTTTCCCCACCTTTGAAGATAAAATTCCAATAAGAGCTCATCAAACATTCCCAAAGGAGACATTTCAAGCAAAAGCCATCAATACGCTGAACAAATCAACACGAATAGGAATAGCACACTGGTTCTGGCTCTTAGGGAAATATTGTGAAGTTAACGAGAACGTCATGATTAGACCACGCTAGAATCCTATTGAAGTAACTCATCTCCCACAACAAATGCCTGAGTTTGGGTTTCATTACCAGAACAATAAGATGATAGCCAAACCTTGCTGTAAACATTAGCCCTAATCTTTTGAAAAGGTTGGCAAAAAGAAAAAGACTGTTTAGGTTAATCAAGGTAATTTGAAATTACTGAAGCAATTGAATAGATAGAGTAGTAACCATTGGGGGAAAGGCAGAGCTCCCCATGCCTTACTGGGCGATACTGTTCTTCCTAGTCAATAATAAAACTGATATGACTCCAACTTTCAGCCTCAGTGCTGCATCTTATGGGCTGTTATCAATACAATGAGAGGTCACGGCACTTACTGAATACATAAACCATGCCAACATTTTGCATTATTAGGGGAACCATGCAAGACAGATGTGATCCTCAATTATTTTTTGCAGATTTCAAAACATGAGGGTCAAGGTGGAACACAGATGTGATGGATACTCAAGAGGCAAAGACATTCTTAATTGCTTAACACTCCCTTACTTAAAGTGAAAACGCCATCCTTTAAATTAAATGTGAACACTGTGTAAACAGAAGCTAGAACTAATAAGTAGGATGTCCCTCTTTAAAATCACTTACTTGAAAGCTGATTGAGAAATAGGTGTCAAGACAGCCATGCAGTCTCCACACACCCTGTAAGTTCTTATTGTCTGTTGTGTACCAGTTACAGGCTAAAGCCCGGGAAATGTACAAGTTTATAGACAAACACCTTTGACCTTTGCATTCTAGTGCAGAAGACAGAACACAGAACAATGAGTGTGTATGTGTGTGTGTGTGTGTGTGTGTGTTTGTGTGTGTGTGCGTGCACATGTGAGAGTATGCATGAGTCTGTCTGTCTGTCTGTGTTTTTATAATGATGGTCAGACCAAATGGCTTCAAAATAACAATGTGAAACGAGAGAGCTGTTTAGGAAGAGGGTGACTGCTTAAAAGAGATAAGGAAATAAGAAAGAATATGCATAATATATTTATCAGTAGAAAGCTAATGAGAGTAAACGCAAATGTGTAGGGGAGGGGAGTGAGAATTTACCTATCAGGTGGTCTTGGTTACCAAAGCCATTTTCCTCTACTATGAATAAAAGACGAAAAAATGTATTCGACCCATAAGTGACTTAATTGACAAGATCTCGGAAGAAGAGGGAGTGAACTCAGGGGACTGAGAAGAAGATTAACACGGTAATCCTGGCACAATATAAAGTAAACTTAGACTGTGGTGGGGGCTGTGAATGTGAAAGGTAGTGGGTGAATTTTGCATATATGGTCAAGTTAAGCTTAACAGGCGTAACTGGTGGACCAAGTATATAAGAACAGTAGTTTTAAACATGGTGCTAGTATAATATCAAACCTCACTAAGAAAAAGGACACTCCATTGGTTGATCTGGCGAAAAAGCTTGAGGTTTTGATTACAAGATGCCGATGACCAGATACTAAACACACAGGAGACAATGATGCGAGAGGAGAGATGCATCTTGCTTCCAAAACTCATTCATTATCAACGGCAAAAGTACCACCATTCATCAGCATTGATTTGCTTGAATGAGAGAGAGTTTATTACTTCTCATTACTTAATTATAATAGCCTGTTAAATTCCCCTAGTAGGGTTAAAGACCAGATACTCTTATAATTTGATTTTCAGAAGTCTGGACTCTCCTTCTTGAACTGAGGGTTACAAGACGAGTACCTAAATGTGGAGATCATGAAAAACTTGACAGTAGGAAAAGGTTACTCAGCACATAGTAAGTATTACTTTAAGATAAAATGATGCAATTGTATTACGGATTTAAAAGTATAAAGTTGAAGTTCCAAATCTTACAATTCAAATTGTACTTTGTTGTTGTTGTTGTTGTTGTTTACCAAAAAGAGCTATGCTGATAAAAAAAAAGTTGCAAGCCAAAGGTGGGGAACATCAAACATACATGATGTTTCCAACCTCACTTCCCCGTGCTGTGTCATGAGGCATCCCGGCAGTCTTGACTGAATGCACAACATGTGAACTTTGCCCTGTTCACACAGTCACGCCACAGAACACAGAGCACTGCTAAGACTCTCGTGGTCAGTGTATGTTATGAATTCTAGGTATATCTGAGGCACAAGCTTTTCTGCTCTTAGAACAATGATATAATCATAGAAAATATAACTGCTCCATCTTCTACTATCATTCCTCAGAACATTACGTATCAAGTTAGCATCTCTTTGCATTGTATTGTTTTATAACATCTGAATTTACAAATTATGTCTGAGGGGTTTTTTTTACTTGAATTTCATAAAATCACTCAGTGAACTTGGGTTTGGGTAAAGAACAGAATTTTCACCAATTCTCAGATGGTCCTAAATATATTTCTACCATTTTGTATTACATGTAAATTACTATGGAAAGCATTGTTCTCAGCACTGATAAATAAAATAAAACTATAAATCAATTCTGAAAATAGTTGAAAATGCTGTATGTATGTCCTCAAGTATCAAATGTTTAGAGCAAATTTAAATCTTTTTTGTAAGTATAAACAAATACATCCATCCAACTTGTGAGAAAATTTGGTTCTATTTTCAATAAACGATGAAAATATATCTGTAGCAGCATTTTAAAATACATTTCTTCATGATTTGTTATCAATATTTGTTTGATTTCTCTATACATGTCTATATTCTCAGGTTCATGTTAAAAAATTCTCATAAAATACATGTCACAAATGGAAAACATTAGCCCTGGTCTAAAGGGACAATATAGTTTGAGGACTAAAGACAAATATTTATATCACAAATATTTGTTCACCCTAAAATCATATATATATATAGATATAGATGTATATATATAATATTATACAGATGATTATACATTATAATATATATTGTGTGTAGATATCACAACAATTAAAACATAGAGTCTATGAATTTGAGAAAGAGCCAAGGGAGCCATGGGAAGGGTTGGTGGCAGGAAAGGGAAGAGGGGAAATGATGTAATTACACCTTATTTTTAAAAAAATAATTTTTTTAAAAACCCAATTATACTCAAGTTTTGCTTCTTATCCTTTCTCTTTATCCCACTACTGATACATATAATTTCACACATTTACAGATGTCAAAATGAAATAATCCAAGACTAAAGACCACAACAAACTGTAACAGGTAACAGGTATGTCTGGGGTTAAAAACCAAGTACTTCTAGTACTAATTCTGACCCCATAGTTCTGAGTCTAGACTGAGTTAGATACATAGAGCTTCCCAGTGTCACTGTTATCAGCATTTAGGCTACTGCTGTTTTCACAAAATAACACAATTCATCATTATGAAGGACTGGTCCATGTACTTAAAGACATTTAACATCCTTAGACCTTTGCTATTTGCATATATGTATAATTGTGTATAGCAATAAGAAGTGCCCTACCTACTTCCAAGCAATTTGCTAGGTGGCCACACCATTACAAGTTAAATCTTCCTTGAAGGATAATCTCTCTAAACCTACACAATGTCAGTAAATAATATTGACCCTTTCTTCTGTAGTCACATTTGTGTTCTTCCACCTTCTCTGTGAGAATAGCTTCCTTCTACCTCAGATTCCAATCACCACACCCCAGACTGTTTATAGTCTATGGTAAGTGTGATGCAAATTAGGTCCACCATAAAACTACTCGGCAGGAAAAGGAAGGGAGATGGGGAGAAGGGATGGGTAGCAACACAGTCTGATTCTAGACTTGCTATTTTGCATTTGTTCTAGAAATTTGATGATAAGATCCAATATATTTCATGTGTTTCCCAAAGTGAATTTCATTTACAATAGTTATACTTGGCCAAGAGTATGTAATTAGTAAAAATCACTGTTTTAAAATTAGCTTTCTGATGGATAACGCAAGGTTAGTAGAAGTATAGCACCTGAATTTGCATTTGTCAAAAGATCCAGAGTGATACTTTAAACACAGATCACACAGATACTACCAAGGAAGTCCAAAGGAGGGAGTGATGGAATTTATATTTCTGATTAGTTACCAGGTGTTGAAGTCATTGCTCTGCTGCTGTGGAAAGACACCATGACCAAGGCAAGCATTGTAAGAGAAAGTATTTCATTGGAGGATTGCTTACAGTTTTAGATGTTCAGTTCATACTCATTATGGTAGGGAGCACAGCCTATGTGGGTAGGCCCTGGAGCAGTTGCTGAGAAGTACTTCCTGCTCCACAAGAAGAGAGAGAGTGAGGTTGGGTCTAGAAAGGGCTCTTGAAACCTCAAAGCCCACACCTAATGACACTTCCTCCAAAAAGCCATACCCCTTAATCCTTCTAATCCTACCAAACCCTACAAGTAGAGCAGCTAGAGGGTAACTAAACATTCAAATATATGAACCTATGAGGGTAACTCTTATTCAGTGTACCACGTCACGAATCACTGGCTCTGGCCACAGATTTTAAGAACCACTGAATTATATTAAACCTAACAAGATTGCCATGTTCCACCTGTGAACAGCAACATGTTGTATTCTCAGAGTGAGGCAAGGAGCACCATTTAGCAGTAATTAGCCATTGCTTTGTGAAAAAGGAGGAAGTGTGCCTAAGATGTTGATTAAATTATAATCAAAGTGGACTCATCAAAGCCTTTAGCATTATTATTATGCAAACTTCAAGAAGTAGAATGTAACATGCAGTGTTGCTGACTCCAGAAACATCCTCTTCTATTACAGAAACTATTCTAGCATATTCTCATGCTGCTCAAGAGTTGTGCAGAAAATAATCTGAAATGCATGGATTTAAAAAAAAATGTTTTTTCAGGGACTGATGAGGAATGAAGAATAAGACGGGAAGTGAGACTTGTGCTGTCAGTATCCACAGCCAATGAATGTGTTGACGAGCACATGGTACAATGGTTACTAATAGCACGTCCGTGAAACTAAGGACATAAATTTAATAAAACATAGGCATTAGTATGCGAAATGTTGGAAACCCATGGATGAGAAATTCTTTTCTATTATAGCTTCCTTCTTACTTAAAACACCAATAAAGCGAGCAAACAAACAAAGCCACCAGATAATATCTAATCTAATCATTTCCAGCTGTAACTGTTTTTGAAAACCCAGGAAGTATTTGATCTGACCTGGGAGCTTCCTTGTTGGCTCACACAGACAAGCCGGTGTGTACCACAGGGATGGGAGAGCACAATAATTATAATGGCGATTATTGGTTGTCAACTGTACCTGGAATCAGCTCAACTTGACGTGGCTGGGCATACCTGTGATGAATCTTTTTCTTAATTAAATAACTTGAAACATGAAGACAAACCTTTAATCTGAATCTTTTGAGGTAGCAAGAAACACCTTTAATCCAGAACTTTTGAGGTGAGAAGAGCCATCTTCAGTCTGGACCACACCCTCTCTGCTGGATCCTATATAGAGCCATGGAAGCTTGCTCCTGTCTGCTCGCTCTCCCTCTTGCTCACAGGTCCGTTTCTTCACTGGCATTGCAATCTATTTGTTTGGGATTCTGGGAATATTGAAGACTAGGTGGGTCTTGTGGACTGAACAACTGTGTGATTCTTGGACATTCTGTTGGTAGACAACCATTGTTGGATTAGCTGGACCAGAGCCTGTAGGCCATTCTAATAAATACCCCATATATTCCATATATTTACTCTACATGTTCTGGGTCTCTAAAGAACCCAGACTACCAGATTTTGGTACCAGAAGTGGTTCTAGAATAACATAAGTTTAATGATTTTTTTTAAGTATCTGGAATAGGCTTTCCAATTTACCAACACCTAGTTGATGAAACCTCTCCAGTTACTGAAACCTCTCTTGGAAGCTCAGAAAGTGCTAGAAGCCCATGGCATGAATTATTTTACAAACTTAAAGGGGGGAATGCATTCGATTATTCTGATTCAAAAATTGTGAGAGGCAATAAATTTAGTGACTATGGATATTTTTGGCAACTTGTGAAAAAATAATGAAAAATGATGATGTTGGTTGCTTCTAGTATTTCCAGATAAATTGACAAAGGAAAAGAAATAGCTCTGTGATAAAATTAAACATCCAGCACCTCAGAATATGGTGGACAACAAAGCAATCAGTGATAAAATTGACCACATCCAGATGTGATCATAAGCAGTCTAAAGGTTTGGAAGAGAATCTTTATTCCAGCAGCTATGGAAATCAAGCATCATAAAATTGACCCCTCCTCCATTATAAGGTTGTCTAAATTACATCGAAAATTCAAGTCCCAGCCTCAGAAGGTATTGGCAATTAAAGTAACCGATTGGTAAAGAATGGGATGCTGTAAGTTGGGATGGAGATATGCTGGAGGACCCTACTGCAGATGAGAATTTTGAACTCTCATTTTCTCAAGGTTTACCTCACCTGAGAAAGTCATCTCTCCGTCCTCTAGAGAAAATGTATCCCCACTCCCACCCCCTAAAATACTATGTTTTTTTTCCTCTTTGACTGAGAAAATTAATCCTTTATTGTCTGCTAACCCACCAGTAACTTTTTCTGAGGGAAATGCCAGGCAAGACCAAACTGATGACCCTTGCGGTCCACCTCCAAACTCAAAACTAAGCAGGATCCTAGAAGGGAGACAGAAATTATAGTTCATGTGGAGGTACACTACGGGACTTAATGAGTTGGCTACTCATTCAAGCAGAAGTCTGGGGAATATGTGAGGGAATGAATTTTAAGGGTGTAAGATAATGGTGGAAGGAACATAAAACTGGACCAGGGCCCGCTGAGTGAAGATTGTAGGTTCAATATGGAAGTTTACATGGTTTTAAAAAAAGGCATCTATTATGGTAAATTTGGCTAAACCACTTTGGCTTCCAGTGTGACCTTAAAATCCATTCCCTCACATATTCTCTGGCTTAGTGTTGATGACGGGATTTTAAGGCTTGGGACAATTACAATACTAGACTCTGTGTGTGTGTGTGTGTGTGTGTGTGTGTCGGGGAGTATAATTTAATTCCATAATGGGAATGCCCGAAAGAGATACCCTTCACTAATTCAATAGGATGCAACATGGTATGAGGGGCGCCAGCAAATTTAAGAACTTTATCTTCAGAAATTAGATATCATAAAAGTAGAGAGGAAAAACATCCTGAGAGTCAAGAGATTCTCGGCAATATTTAGCCTTCCTTCTATATTTTTCGTGATCAAAACCAAAATGGCTGATCTCTCGAGAAAATCATGTTTACACCAAATGGTTGTTAGAAAGCTTATATATGTAGATATAATGCCCCATTATAAACTCTTGGTATAGAACCACTCTGAAAGCTCACCGCCCTCACTCAGAGGCCCCTGCAGTTAGACTGGTCCGAGTCAAGTGAGTAGACAGCCTGCAGCACACAGAAAAGATTTGACAGTTCAGTGAATTTGATAAACATTTCTAGCTAACTTTCATTTCTTGATATAAAATTTTCAGTGTGGGTGAATCAAGTTGATTCAAAGGAAAACCTTGATTCTCTATGGACGAACATACTTGTAAATTCTTTTTCTTCAAGCAGTATTTCACGGGACCTGAGACACAGCTCAACTGTTAAGAGTACTGGCTGCTCTTCCACAAGAACTGAATTTGATTCCTAGCATGCCTTCGGTGGTTCACAATCATCTATAACTCCAGTTGGAAGGAATCCAAAGCCCGCTTCTGGCCTCTGTCAGCATGCTTACAGTACACAAACTTACACGCAAGCAAATTTACATGTATGTTAAAAAATAATTATCTTAATTATTGTTGAAAATAAATATTTTAATATTTAAAAATAGTATTTCTTCCTCAAATGCACTATATATCTTGGAACAAGAACTGAAAAAATTATATAAGGTTATTATAGAAATTTGTATAAAATGTTATTTCAGAGAACTTTTTATGTATGTTCTCAAGTATTTTTTTCAGAATTAAAAGAAAATGGGTATTTATTATCTTTAGAAAAGTGTTGACAATATTAAGGTCAGAAAAATATACCTTTGTTAATATGCATTAATCCTAACCCTAAATCTACCAACAATGGGTGCTATTTTCCCATTTACTGCCTTAGCACTAATTAGCTCCAGAGACCTAGAAAGGCTCTAGACCTCTGTGAAACTCTCCAGTGTCAAGGATACTTCTTTTGCCCTTTGATACCAAACTGAGGTTAGGGGAACTGTCTTCAAACTGAGCCATTTCAAGATTTGATACTACTACTCTTTAAAATACAGTTACATGGGTAGTTCAATAATTTGTCTTAATTGTGTTCTTTTTTTTAAATTGGTTATTTTATTTATCTACTTTCAAATGTTATCCCCCTTCATGGTTTCCCCTCTGCAAACCCCCATCCCATTCCCCTCCCCCTGCTTCTATGAGTGTTCTCCCCCACCCAACCCACTCCTACTTCACTGCCCTAGCATTCCCCTACGCTGGGTTTCTGAGATAGTTTTTAGCTTTATTTATTTTTATGTATGTGAGTGTTCTATCTGCATGTATATCTCATGCAAGGAGAGGGCATCAGATCACACTATAGATGGTTGTGAGCCATCCTGTAGTTGCTGGGACTTGAGCTCCGGACCTCTGGAAGAGCAGACGGTGTTTTTAACCTTTAAGCCATCTCTCCAGCCGTTGATTGTATTCTAGATATGGGAATAAATCAAAGAGACACACCTTTGGATGTGTCCAAGGGAGCATTTTCAGAACGTATTGCCTGAGGAGGAAGGGAAAACCTGAGTGGGTGGCATCTTCCAAGAGGGAACCGGATATAAAAGGTTCCAGGAGAAATCACTATTACCTGCCTGCCTATGCTTTTATCTGCTGGTGCCGCTGCTGCTGCCACTGCCGCTTTTTACCACGAATTCAATAGCACTGACTTCCCCGGTAGCCAGTCAGGCCTTCCGCACCAGTTTGGGACTGCATAGGCACCCAGCTTTGAGCTTTGAACAGGTAGGTATGAGGTTCTCTGACTCACCAGCCTGCAGGCAGCCATTGTTGGGATGCCCAGCCCCTGTTGTACAACACAGTCTAATAAATCTCCTCCGATAACATATGTACATTCTGCCGTTGGTTCTGTTACTCTACAAAAGTGTGCCTAACATAGTGTGTAACATTGTGTCACCTCACTCTTTTTACCATTCACAGACAGCATTCTTAGAATTTCAGAACCCAGACCTCAGACAGGTAGGGTGCACGGCCTTTTCACAATGGATTCAAAAATAAATGATAGGGTACGGCATCCAAAGGTTTCATTTTTTATTACTGAATCCACATAGCCCTGCTTCCCTATTATCCACAACACAGGTTCAGCATTGTAGCCATAGCCGTCTCTAAAATAAGATAAGACCGCTTTGAGAGATTTGTTTGATACAAATGTAACAAGTAGCAACATCACTGAGAGAGTGAAACGTCAACACTCTAGGTTTTTTTTTTCTTTTTTTGAAGATCTATAACCCGAGACTTTAATGAAGCACAGCTTGATAAATAACAGAATAAATGGAGGACTACATCAAGCCCCTTGTTTTATGAGAAAGTGCATGGGACTGCAAAGATAGAGACCAGTTTGCTGCAGAACTGAATGTTTCCTTGTGTTGACTTCAGGTGGTAGTGGAGTGGTAACAGCCCATAAAGTCATTAATGCTAAATCTTGCCAAAGATGACAAGATAATTCAAGATGCTGCATTTCCCACCCCCGGGGCCTTCAAGGGAGGTGGGAGAAGGAGCAAACAAAAGCAAGCAAATATTTTTCTATGAGGACGTATGCAGCATGTATGCAGATGTGTGTTTATATAAGTGATGGCTCTCAGCGTGGAGACCACAGGCTTGTGCACACAGTGGTGGAAAACCAGGCTCATATTTCCAAAACAAAGACATACTGGGCAGCAGCAGGAGGCCTGACAGAGAAGCAGTATCACCTTAGAAACCAGAGGCACATGTGCAATTGTCCCCGTCTGCAGAAATATGGCTCTGGCAAGAGAACACGGCACAGAATATAATGCTCTGCCCTGGTTACGGAGTCCATGGGCAAGCACACCTTTCTTCCCTCTGTATAGTCGCATTTTCAAGGAATGGAAACCCAAGCCCCAAAAGGAAGGGGCTGGAATAGCGTAGATTTTAGACTCTAAGGGCATGTCCGGTTTCTTCTACGTGTGCAATATCAGGAGAGAATTTTATAATTATGTGTGAATATTAGGGTTTGAAAATGGCAATTTTTATGTTCAGCTAGAGATAAAATTGCCACTCACCTTGTACCACTTTGCTTTTTCTGCACGCATGTGTACATGTGTGCACATGTACATGGGGAGGCATATTTGACATCGAGTGTTTTCTGACGACACTTACTACTTTATGTATTGAGGCCGCATTTCTCCCTAAACCCCAGAGCTCATGAATTTGGCAGTCGGGCTCACCACATTGCTTTAAGATTGGCCTGTCTTTGCCTCCCACTTTCTGAAGGGCCACCAGTCAACCTTTCACATAGGCTATGGGATGCAACCTTTGGTCTTCATCCTTCCCTGGTAGGGGTTTCAGCTGCTGAGAAATCTTTCCAGCCCTTCATTTTATCTTCAGCTACATCTTTTAAGCACCGTCCCCACCCCCAGATAATAAGTAATTAGAGGGGAGCTCTTGAAGGTGTCATAAAGCCAAAATCCCTCCAGGTTAGCATTATCAGGAAAGATAAAGTACGCTCTCCCTTTTAAGATAGAGGCAATTTAGATACTGAGTTAGGACCAGAGGCCTTTCTCTGGGTTCCTTTCCCTGTTCTGTTCTCAGTGTAACTTTATTGAGATGTATTATCCCATAGCTGCTTCATTAAAATCCTATAGCTGCTTCCTGTCACCAATATGACAGCCATTCTGATTTTTAGAGGAACTATTACTCTTCTCTTTTAGAGTACAATAATCAAAGTCAGCGACGATGTAAAATTTAAGAGGCTAAAGCAAGTCTTCTTCTGATCATTTTTTGAGAACCTACTGTTTCCTCTGAACACCACAAGTTATAAAACCAACTTAAAGTTGCCCTAGACAGGAGGTAGATCAACAAAGAACTTTGGGAGCACTGGGTATAGACCACATTGATTGTTCAATCAGGAACACGGTTACAACACTGTCCCCATGAAGGTACATAAAATATTTATCTGATATTATGTTCCTTCTAAGAGTTACAATAAAAAGAAGTCTCTTAGACGACGCCCAGAGACCACAGGTGACACTGGCTGAGGAAGGAACTGGACTCTCTGTAAAAAGGAAGCTGAAACTCAGAGCGGTCATTGTAGGTTTGCATACAACACCGGAGCAACGTAAAAGGAAATATGTAGCCCAAGGTTATGAGACGTTGGTGATTCATTCATCAAGAAAAAGAGAAAAAAAAAGTAGAAATAGCTCATTGAATATTATCAGTCTCAAATTTTGCACTAGATTTATGGCTTTACTTTAGCAAAGAGGGTAATAACAGTGCCACTCATAATGCTATATTTTATATGTGTAAGTATGCGTGTAGTTAATAGAATTCATCAGGCAATAGGTTTGGGCATCATTTAAAACAAGGGTCAGAGGGGCATTAATTCTATTCAAAGTGTCCATCTGTTGCTGCCCAACTTGCACAGAGGGTTGCATAGCAACCCATAGTACTGCATGGATATGGTTGGCCTCCCTCTGTTGCTTTTGTTTGCCCTCTGAGAGGGTTGCCCTTGATAGAGGAAACAGTAGGTGTTCTTTTATTTATATATATTTTTTTTTGGCTGCAGCCCGGGCTGGTGAGTGGGGGTTCATTATACCCTGCTGTGCGAGCTAGCATTGTGAGGCAGTATCTGACATATGAATGTAATTTATCTTCCTGGCATGATTCTCAGTTCCAAACTGATCCCCAAATTCCTCGGACTAGAGAAATACTGAAAGAAAAAAAAAGAGAAATCCCAGAATGTTTTACTTGTATCCCCAGGAAAAACATATAGCGAAGCATGCAGTGGGGGATTTTCTGGAAGTTTCCTTCGTTCAGTGTTGCAGCAGTTCACGGAATCACAGTGTTCAACTCCAGCGTATTTCTGAACAGCTGGACTTTTTAGCTGAACATTCTATGATATTTATTAGATTAAAATGTTCCCCAGGAAGTCAAAGGCTCTTAAATATTTCTTTGCCACATGTATCAATCATAAGTGCTCCATTGTCTGGACCATTGCTATATTTTATAGAATGTACATTTAATGTTTAGATCGATGAGTGCTTTAACTATGTTTATATCTGTGCACTCCTAGTAGGCCTGCTTTCTACAGAGGCTAGAAGAGGGCACCTGATCCCCCATGAAGCTGGAGACAAAAATGGTTGTGAGCGCAGGAAATAGAATCCAGGTCCTCTGAAGAGTAGCCTATATTCTCATCCATCTTAGCTATGTCTCCAGTTGTTGTTCTATTCTGTTTTTGTTTTGTTGTTTTTGTTTTGTTTTGCTACTCAATATAATTTGCAATGAATGTGAGCACCCAGTATCATACATAAGTCATACATTGACTGGCTTATTTTATGTCTGTTATCGGGGGTAATTTTGGATAGACCAAAAAATTCCCATCTACAACCTGTACATCTTAGACATTACTGAGAGTCAAAACTACCAATTGAGTGCTGTTGAAAGTACATATTTAACCAAAGTGAGGTTCACAAGGGTTAGAGAATGTGATGTTGAATCAATAAAAGAAGGAAATCAGGGCACCAGGATACTTGGATAATTAGTTGTTTTGATTGAAATTAACTGTTAATACTTTATAACATGGGTTTGGAAGTGTATTTTTATTGCCAATGAATCTGTATTTCGATTTTAAGCAATTCTAACAGCATTTTTTCAATTAATAGTCCTTAAAGTTTTATAGATTTAGCTGCCAAGGACAAGTGCCCTTGTTTCAATTCCTGTATTTTTGAGTGTGAAATGTCAAGTCTCATGAAAAAGTATTTTACTCTCATTGAAAACATTATTTTGAATACACTGAAGTTTTTGGTGACATAAACGTGATAATATTACAACTGCAGGAGTAGAATTGTTTATCCCCCCACATATCAGAGAAGACATAAGGTCCTGAGCAGAGATGTATGTCAAACAAAGAGCCAGCCCAAAACACAACATTGGCTCAAGAACAGTTTATATCTCCATTGTCTCAGAGATTAACCATTCAATTTATTTTCTATTCTTTGTCCCTTTAGAGACAGAGGACAGAGATAACCAAACAGAAATCCAAAACATAGGAGCAAACAAAGACGTATAGACAAAGAACAGAAATGAACAGGTAATATTTGTATAGGTTGGCACCAAAAAACATCACATACAAAATAAAAAGTAGGGGAAAATAAAATGTTAAATTCCTTTGACCAGTAGTCTAAGGTATGAATCTGGCAGCTGAGGATCAAACTGTGACTAGAACTGTCTTTGCCACCTTGATCAACTCATTTCATGGCTCTGAGAGGAAATCTTTTTTTTTTTCCTGTGTAGTGTGATCATGTCCCAACTCTACCTTATCCAATAGAACAACTAATGTGTTTAATGAGATACTTTACTATGATAATTCCTCAATACAAAATAATTTTTCTTCAAATATATTTCATATACCTAAACACAGGAAACAAAAGAAGTTCAGAAATAGCAGAATTAAAGGTGAGGCCTTTTAGTAGCTCTCCTAATGTGGCACTGCTACATGGTCCCTTGAGCAGCTTTGATGAGTCTTTGGGAAATGTGACATCCTTCTGACAGAGAAGGTTATAGCTCCTAAAGACGCCATTGAGTCACAATCTCCCAGCAAAAGCATCTTGATTTAGCAAGACAATGAAAGATCTATTTTGTAAACCAAATATTAATAGCAATACTGATGCTACATAAACTCACTCAGACTGCAAGTATTCACTTATACAGTAGAAAACCAATATATATTCCATGATACTGCTATGAGGTTTAAGTAAAATAACACAGTGAAGTAACCCTGTGTGGTAAAAAAAAAATTGGAGCTAATAAGACTTTAGATATTTTCAAAGACCAACTGATAATAGGATGCTAAACTATATATAGAATATATATTATATAATATATATACATATATATATACATACACACAATTTAAAAGAGAATCATAAATGGATGAGACTCTACAAACTTTACTTCAAAAAACATGTTTTAAAGATTATACTCATTCATCTAATATTGATAATTTTATGTATTTTATTTTAATTATAATAAAATACACTCAATGACTAGAAAGAAACTCTTTTGCCCCTCAATAGTACAATTCTGGTGGCATTTAAGACACATATAGCCAAAAGTGGCTTTGAGCTTGTAATCGATCCTCCTGTTTTGGTCTCCTAAAGCAGAATATTATACATATATATATATGTGTGTGTGTGTGTGTGTGTGTGTGTGTGTGTGTGTGTGTGTGTGTCTGTGTGTGTGTATACATATTATATTTAAAGTTCAAATTCATCAACACATGTCATAAAAACATAATAAAGAAAATGACAATATCTTTTTGCAATAGTGTGGTTCACTGGGATATTCTTCTAGTTACTAAAATATTTCATGCTACATGTAGAATGCAGAAAATTAGAGGATTAATAATTACCATGTGAATATGTTGCCTATGTCCACCTGATTTATTTCATTTCACAGTATTACTGAGATCACCAGCAGCCTTTTTCTTATTCCAAATTCCCTTCTTCAGTGGGCATTTCCTCCCACAACCCTAGCAGGATACCAAGGAACACCCAGCTATTTCATTTGCTCACCCACAGTAGCACTAAGAAAAGGGGACACTTTTGCCTGGTCGAGTTTATTAGCAGCTAACCACCCAGCAATTTACATTAAGCAGATACAGTACACTATGTTTAAAAGGGTAATGCACTTTTATTTCTCCTCCCATTCTCTTAGTTGTAAATACATTAGAGATGTATCCATCTGGTTTTACCACCGCAGAAAGACCCCAGAATCTGATCTCTGTTGAGCATGACTCTTTACCAACCACTCTCTATTATGCACAGTATAGAAACAGGATTCAACCAGGAAACCTTGTTTAATTTTAACACAAATGATACCTCAGCAGGGGTCTGAGTTGGTGAAAGACAAGAATAATTTAACACCAAAAACTAAATGTGATGGTAAGCTCTCAACCCCCCTGTGTACTTGTACCCCTTAATTACAGTGTAAAACTTTCCCTGGGAAGGTTGCCTCACCTGACTCTAGACAGCACTGGGAAGCCTATTCATTTATCAGATCAAATTCTATCCTAGATGTGCTACACTGTTTTAAAACCAGAAATATGCTTAAAAATTTTCAAACGTCAGGTCATCATTGCACCCGAAAAATTTCTGCCTTGATGCAAGGGTGGAGAATGAAAATGTTCGTTCTATTATTAGCTTTCTTGTACCATTTTCCTGAAGATTTTGTATTTTTTTCAAGTTGCAAAACTAAAAGAAATGTTCCTGTCTCTTCAATTAATTCTCTTAAACAGTCTTCTAGGGTAATGTTTTTATAGACTGTCTATATATGAGGTACTAAGAGCTAAGTAAATTGCTCAAGGTTTTAGAATTGTGATTATTCTCAGGAAAATGTCCCCACAGACTTTCCTACAGGCCGACACTATGGAGGCATATTCTCAGTTGAGGTTTCCTCTCCCTAGATAACTCTATCTTGTGTCAAGTTGACAAAAAACTAGCCAGCAGAAATGTTCTTAATTAATGATCGACAGGAGAGGGTCTAGCACGCTGCGTGGTGCAGGTACTACTGTGCTGCATAGAAAAGCGAGGAGAGCAAGTTAACACTCATTCTTGATCCAAGAGTTTTTTCTTTCTGCTCCTGCTTAGGTTTCTGCCCTAAATTTTGTCAACTATCATCACGATTGGGATATATAATCCAAACAAATCATTTCTCCCTGTGAAGTTTTGGTCATGGTGTTTATTACAGCAATAGAAAGCAAACGCGGACAGACATTGGTACCTGGAGTTGTATCTTGCCCTGAGGGCACCCTGTTTTTTCCTCCAGTGTAGGGAAGGTCCCTCTGTAATGGCACCATTCTTTTTAATGACTTTAGCCCTTGAGTACTCAGAATTTAATGAGCTGCTCACAGGGAGTGGGAGCGTCTCAAGTGGGAGATAGATGTTGCAGGCAGAAAAGCTTGAAGCATAAAGCCATTTAAGTTCTAGGACTGCGGGATTTGGTGTGTTTCCTTGCTGAGTTTCATTCCCGCATCAGCCCAATATTTTATCACTGTCTTAGTTACCTCTTTATCGTTATAGCAAGATATCATTAATGAAGCGACTTATAAAAGAAATACTTTGTTTGGGGCTTACAGTTTCAGAGGGTCAGAGTCCATGTTCATGATGGCGGTGAACATGGCAACAGCCAGGCAGGCATAGTGCTGGAACAGCAGCCTAGGCCTCACAACTTGAGACATGACTATGGGCAGAGAGAGCGAACTGGCAATGGTATAGATGTTCTCCAATAAAGCCACACATTTTAATCCTTCCCAAACAGTTCCACCAAATGGACATCAAGGATTCAAGTACGTGAGTCTATGGGGGTTATTTTCATTCAAACACTCTGTGCCTCCATGTCTCTGTTCTGAAATGGTAATGTAGCTTTGGCAACATTTAAGTTTGAAGTATGTAATTCTTTTTTTTATTTTTTGAATCTTAAAGGAAATTATAATGGATTGTTTTGAGTCTCCGAAGAGGCTTTAAACATTTAAACATGGGTTGAAACTATAAAACACTATGAGGACTTTTGAAGTTGGACCAAGCCATTTTATACCTTTCTATTCTGTGTGTTCTATATTCAGTTGGGAATGCCACATTTTATTCCTATATAAATATCTTGCAGTCACTCACTTGAACATAATCATCTTCTACAATTTTTTTTCCATATAGGAGAAACCAAGAGGTACAGCAGGCCACTGTGTATGGTGTGGGGGCTGTGTGAGCAGAGATAGCCCTGGGTATGTACCTATCCTCTTCTTCTTCCTTCTCCTTCTCTTCCTTCTTCTCCTCCTCTTCCAACTTCTCCTTCTTCTTCTGGTCTAAGTACAAAAACCAGCAACTGCAGCTTGCTCCTGATCTTTGCAGTCAGAGCCTGTCCACCTACAGAGACTAGCTAACTCCTTTCCACTATGTTGTGCCTAACATGCAGAGGTTCCAGTTTGCCTATGGTAGTAGATACCCTCCAACAGAGTGTGTTCTCCCAGCTGGCCCCAGCTCTCTTGTATACATGATTGTTCTTTCTTCATTCTTCATTCCTTCCCATCCTCTAATCAAGGTTCTAGTACTCAGGCCATGTGGTCTTAGCAGGGCCTTCCTTAGAATGCTCTTAAGATTGTAATAGACAAATCACCAACACACACTGACCCCAATCTCCATTCTCTCTCCCATGCTCTGCTATGGATGTGTAGGTCCCTAAGACAAACTGCATTGCCACACAAGGCAATCCAGACAATAGAGGAGAGAGCAAACCACCTCTGTGGTTTGAGTATGCTTGGCCCAGGGAGTGGCACTTTTAGGAGGTGTGGCCTTGTTGGAGTTGGTATAACTTTGTCGGGGAAAATATGTCAATGTGGAGGTAGGCTTTGAAAGCTTCCTCCTAGTTGTCTGAGCATGTCAGTCTTTTATCCTGGCTGCCTTGGAACAAGATGTAGAAGTCTCAGCTCCTTTTTTAGCATCATGTCTACCTGGATGCTGCCAGGCTTCCTGCCTTGATGATAATGGACTGAAACTCTGAACCTGTAAGCCAGATCCAATTAAATGTTGTCATTTATAAGAGTTGCTTTGGTCATGGTGTCTCTTCACAGCAACAGAAACCTTAACTAAGAGAGAAGTTGGTACCAGGGACTAAGGTATTGCTGTGATAGGCCTGACCATGTTTTGGTTTGGAGTAATGTGAATGTTAGGACTTTAGATTTGGAAAGCAGCAGAATGCTTTAAAGTGGGACTTAATGGGCCATTCTACTTGGAATATGGAAGACATTGGTGCCGATGCTGATTTGAACTCTAGGATTCTGGCTCAAGAGGTTTCAGAGGAAAAGAATTTTAGTGTGTGGGTTAAAGACTCTTCTTGTGATACTTTGCTGAGGAATGAGACTGCTTTTTGTCTTTGCCTGAAGAGTCTACCTGAGGTCAAGATAAAGACATTTCAATTAATTGCATTGACAAAGGAAGTCTCCTTTAATCCCAGGAGACAGAGGCTGAGCATAGACTTTCTCCTGTGGTTTACTCTCATGAAGAGCATTTTGATCAAATGTAGCAAGCTTAGAAAGGAAAAATACAAAA